>NW_004524910.1:414518-416282 GCF_000260255.1 Octodon degus
GTGTAATGTCCAATTGAACTGAATCAGTGTGGTGCGAGGGTAGAGGGCCCACCTAAGGATTGCTGCCAATGGCATAAAGAGAACTGGAGAGGAGGAGGAGGGCCATTGGTTCCCCTAGAGAAGTGCTGTTTGATGGCTTTGCTGATATAAACTTGGCTGTTCTCATCTTTGGAGGAGCTCGGGACCTTATTGCTGAGGATGGTTGTGATTCACTTTGGGGAGCTCTGATCCTTTGAGCATCATCACTTCCTGGCTTCAGAGGAAAAGATGGTATGCAGCTGATTTTCCTGGAGACGTTTGTTATGCTGGCTTTCCTGATAGGAACTTGGCTGTCACCATCAGAGGAGCTGAGGATGGCTGCGGTTTTTTGAAGGGAGCGCTGGTCCTTGTCTTCAGTATCACGTCCTGGCTCTAGTACAGATCCTTCATCCTGTTGGCACAGACTTTCCAGCTTCCACCACTGACCTTTGGGCCTTCCCAGCATAGGTCCTTGAGACAGACTTGCACAAGACATTGTTGTAGCCTCGAGGCCTCCACCTGGACTTGTAGAGGACATTGCCATAGGCTCTAGGTCTTCAGCTGGACTCATGCAGAACATTGTCATGGGATCCAGGCTGTGACTTGAATTCTTGGGTCTTTATTATTATCTCCTGTACTCTCTTATATGTCACTCTTTTGGTGATTATTAAAATCCTACAAATTGTGTCCTGTAGTAATTCCTTTTCCTTGCAAACTTTGACTACAACAGTATCACCACAGGTGTGATAGTTTGTATGAAAGTGGTAATTTAGCAATATGTTAATAGTAAGTAAATGGATTCCAGATGTATTTTGGGCCCTGAGCCAAAGGACTTTTGGACTGATTGGATTGAGGAATTTCTGAAAAATGGAGCAAACAAAAATCACTACTCAAAGTGGACACAAGTCTTATGGTTATCAAAAGAAAAATGGAGGGCTGGGGAGATAGTTCAACAGCATAAACATCTGCCAAACTCAAGGTCCTGTCTTCAATCCCTGGTATCTCATGCAATGCTGGCCCCAAAACCAAGCTTGGGTTGCACACCTGTAATCTCGGCACTGGAGAGGCTGAGACAGGATCATTATAAGTCTGAACTGTAGAGCGAGACCCTATGTCAAAATCGTGAAGTAGAATAGTGAAAAACATAAGTCAAAAAGTAAGCTGGTATACATGAATGAACCATAAAAATATATCAAGGCATAGCAAAACCAAAATTCACACAGGATACCATATAACATTTAAAAATAGATAAAATTTGGAGCTGGGGATATAGCTCAGTGGCATGCCTGGCAAGTATAAGGTCCCAACTTCTATCCCTGGTACTGAAAAATAAAATTCGTAGTTGATGTTAAGTCAGAACATAGTTTCTCCTTGAGGAAGACAGTGTTTTTGAGGGAGGCACAAGAGAGCCCCTTCTGGGGTAATGGAAATATTATACATCTTAATATAGGTTAGTCATGTGGTAAACAATATTTTGAAAGTCGATTTAGGCCAGGAAGATGGCTCAGTCGAATAAGCACTTCCCTGGCAAGTGCAAGGGCCTCAGTTCAATACCCGGTTCTGCCAAAATAAATAAATAAATAAATAAATAGAAAAAAAGAAACTTTAAACATTACCCCAAATTTGGTATGCATAAAGTTGTGGCCAGGAGGTAGGTAGTTCCTAAAAATTAGTGACATTAAAAGTAAAGGACTTTGTACAGGAGCACTAAAAATAGTTTGAGGGCAGCCAAAAATCAGAAAACTT
>NW_004524910.1:416382-425188 GCF_000260255.1 Octodon degus
AGGACCTATTCTGTCCACATGAGAACTTGTTCCTTTAGAAGATTGGTGTGGGCACAACAAACACAGCATTGGGTCAGGGGGCAGCTGTAGCTGCTGCGTGGCTCATATAAAAGGACAGTTATTTTACCAGGCTGCACTATTGGATTTTGGGGAAGAAAGAACATTAACTATGTTTAATACATCAGATTTTAAGATGTTCTTTCACAATACTGTTGCTGCTGTTCCCCCAGAATGCTATCCCAGAGGCTATCGACTCATTTAACTGCACCTCAGTTTTCAGTTTGGGATCAGAAGAGCCCAAAGCATTTCTATATAGAGTATTTCCAGAAACTCATAATTTCCCACACATTCTATTATTCCCTAAATGGTAAAGTCAAGTTGTAAAGTTTTTAATAGGTCTTTAAAAATATGATTACAGTTGAAGTCCAATTTAGTATTCTTTCTACTCAGACACTCACTTTTTTCCAGCAAAGTTTATTAAAAATTTTCTCTCCTCACTACTTTGCAATAGTAGCCTTTGTTACTACTGCAGGTCACACTGGCAACAACTTTAAAAGTTTTACATGTTCAGCACCTATATACTCACCTGAACAGAGGGTGGATATTAAGGTTGAAGGAAGATCAGAAGCTAGAGTTTGATGTATTTCCTCAGTTTTTATAGGGTCATTGGCTTGTAGAAGGACCTGTTGGTTGGTTAATTTATTTCTGTTAGCCATTCAGCCCGTACCTAGGCAACTTGGGTGTGTGGGTGTGTGTATGTGTGTGTGTGAGAGAGAGAGAGAGAAATATGCTACAGACTATCTTGTAATATTCTTTGATGTAAGTTCATTTGCATAAATGGTATAGAGATCTTTGCTTTTTAAACGCTCAGTACCAAGTTTTAAAATTCTATACTGATATTTTTAGTGGTCATTAGTTCAAGGGTTCACCTGTCTCATAATCACAGGATTTGGGGAGTATGCTTGTTAGTCCCTGAAGTATAATTCATGATTTAGGAAGTGGTACCTTCAGCATGCAAATACCTAATAATAATATGTGTTTGTGGTTGTTGAATTTACCCTGTGTACATTTTTGAAAGTTTCTGCAGTTATCTTCTTCCCAAAGATCTTGTCTTGCATTTGTGAGATGAAGTTATTTTTATACTTTGTCTGTTCCCTATAGGCTGGAATATTGTGGTTTGACTTCTCTGTGTTGTCAGGATCTCTCCTCTGCTCTTCTCAGCAACCAAAGGCTGATAAAAATAAACCTAGCACAGAATTCCTTGGGCCATGAAGGACTTAGAACTTTATGTGAAGTCTTGTCATGTCCAGAATGTGAACTACAAGTTCTAAGGTAAGTCCTAAATAACTTCTGGAGGGAGTTTCCTGTGATAAGGGATTTACGGAGTCCTTAATTTATTCGTAGTTCTCAGAATCAACTTGACTGGCTCTTTGGAATCCTAGAATACTGAGTGTTAAGAGATACAGTGACAGATAGTTCAGAGTTGGGCATTCTGGAGCTAGACTCACTGAATTTGAATTCTATCACTACCTCTTAAATGTTTAATTTTGTCTGTTCCCCTAATCCATGAGCGGTTTCCTTTTCCTATCTATAAAATGGGTGAAATGATAAAAATAGACCCTATAGCATTATTGTGAAGCTTGCTGAGTCAGTGTAGGCCAAGTACTTATAGTGTTTAGCATAATAAATTTCTTAGCTATTTTCATTACTGACCTTACCTCTATTTTGTTTGGATAGAAGGCCTGCAGGAGACCCTCTTAATGTTAATCCATCACTATTTTATATTCTGTTTTCCTCTGACTTCTGTTGTTGCCTTCACTGCATTCCTCAGTTTTCCCACTCTCCATTCATATTAATAAACTATTTTGATAGGGTTTTTTTCTTAAAGCCTTCAGAAGGCTATGGGTAAATTGGGTACAGAAAAACCTGCTCCCCTTGTGTCTTCCCAGGTTGTGCAAAGATGGATTTGATAAGGAATTGCAGAGGCTGCTGGCAACTGTGAGAGTTAGCAATCCGAAATTAGCCATAAATTTTTCCTGTAATGAAAGTGGGTACTGGTGGTGGCGTTTTTGATTTAAAGAATCTGTATTTCTTTAAAAAATAAAAATACAGAGTTGCAAGGAGTTTGGTTCTTGGCTTCTATGAGATTCTGTTTTCAGAGATACCACACTTGACATCTTTTGGATACAGGTTAGTCTCTTCTCTATAAAACATCCATTCTACTTGACAGGACTTGAGAGACTAAAATAAACTCAAATTCTCTGAAAACTGTAACTTTAATTGGATATAGAATTTAAGAACTTTAAATGGAAGCTTAGAATGGAACTTTTTAAGCTTTGAGAATGGTAAAGAAGAGACACAAATACCTTGTTTTCCTTATTTGCACTGCTGTGCTTCTTGCTTTACAGCCTCACTATAACATCTTATTGGAAGACCTTTCCATATATTCAAATCACATGGTGTCTATCTTAAAATGCAGATTCCGGAACTACTCCATACCAGGTTTATACAACTTCTGAGTAAAGGTAGTTGTGAACCAGAATTTTAAGTAATTCCAAGCATTTTTTTTTTTAAACTGGGGATTGAACTCAGGCTCTTGCACTTGCAGGCAAGCACTTATACTACTGAGCCATCTCCCTGTCCCCTCCAAGCAATTAAGTACATTAATATTTTTGAATCACTGGTTTCAGTAGAAATGAGAGTCCCCTTCTGCAGAGTGCACTTTCTTGAAGCCAAGGAGTCTTAAAAAATTTAAGAGGATAAAATGTTATTTGGGTTAGAGCCAAAAACAGGTTCCTCCATGTAGCAAGAATGTGACACAATAAAATTACATGAAAGACAATTCTGATTACTTAAAGCTGTATAATCATCCCACAACTTGTGCTTAATATAATCTCATTAAATTTTATGATTTGGTACATTAGAAGTCCAAGGATTGATCTGAGCATTTCTTATATTCCACACAGTATCACTTGGAGTCTTTTGGTAGTGGTAACCTGGCAGCCAGGTTTCTCTGGAGGCCCCAACATAATTCTTCCTCACACACCTTGGCAAGAATGGGAGAGACTGGATTCAGATACAGTCTTCCTCTGAGATCCTCTATACAAGCTATCTCTAGTGGGGAAGTTGTATTTGTTGGTTGGGGGCTCAAGATTACAAGGACTAAGTGGAAACTGCTATTTTTCTTAAAATGCTCAAACTGTATCTGTAGGCTCAGTGGTAGAGCATTTCTGTAGCATGTACAAGGTCCTTAAAGTTGATTCCTCTAAAAGTTGGAAATCGGGTAGACCCAGGCTGACACAAACTTCGTTGGCTAAAAAAGCCCAGCCCAGAATCAAGAGCAGGTAATTCTCCATGGGCAGAGACTCAGAATTTATGGTAGTCATTGCTCCACTCCAAATTCCGTCAATTTTCATCTGAAAGAAAAATAAACTTAAGGGTGAAAGATTGAGGTAAAGCTAGTAGAACTTGTATGCCTTCTATCACTGATACACTTCTCTGGTGTGAAAGAGCAAATTATAAACGAAAACCCAAATGGTTGCTTTCCCACCTCCTGACCACAGTATAATTCATTTTCTGTCTATGTTCCTGATTTCTCTCACTGTGTTCTCCTGCACACCACTTTTAGTTTTCTTTATTGAAAATGTACCTTTTCCCCCCTCTGCTGCTTGCATCAGTCTCATCTCATGATCCCTGTTAGAAAAAGTCCAAGGGATGGACATTTTTTGGTAATTGTGTTAACTGGTACCTCTCCCAAGTATTTTTCATCCTTTAATTATGCTGAGGAGTCTACCTGTGAAGGCAGAACTGCTTTTAGTAAGTTTCCTCATTGATCATAATGCTCAATGAGGTCTTTTCCTACCTATGAGGTCACTTTCCCCTACATTCCCTACTGAGACTTCCATCCAGTTTCTGTTAGGTAAATAATGATTCATCTGGCTTCTTCAAGCTGAATGGATTAAGAGGCAGTGGATGGACATCTTTGGTGTGGAGGGTTGTTGCGTGCACCTCTGTGAAATGTAGACCTCTATCGTGTGTTCCACCTATATGATCAGATAGGATTTGGCAGCCTCGAGGTGAGAATAAACTTTACCAAGAGATTAAAGCATGCATGAGCAATATATTGGGGAAGGCATCACATAGACACTGGTTCTTAAGGGATTAGAATAGTAATTATAACCAGCCAATTCTTATTGCCACTGGGGGCCAGTGATTGGAGCCCCCTTCAGTACATCAAGTCTATATTGTTATAAATATCCCTGGCTATATCCTTTTGTTGCTGGGTAGTCGAGACTAAGTTAAAGCAAGACCTGTATCAGCCAGAATTTACCTTTTGCTATCAAGGTCACTTTTTTTTTTCAGTTTTTTGGGGCCATAGTCAAACCTCTCAGCTCTTTCAGTTCTTTCTCTGTCAGGTATGTCATCTGCCAGGAGATGGGTCATGGACATGGTACTCTCTGAAAGCATGGGAACATTTTTTCCTGTGATGACCCTCCTACTATGATGTACACATGTTGATGTGTCCTCAAGGTCTAGCAGTCTCCTTGCTCAGGAAGTTGGGTAACTCAAGGTTGTAGGATCCTGTAGAAAGGTCCCCTCATGTCTTGAGTTGTGGTTGACCTTGAAGAGCCATGACCAAGATATTGGCTGTCCTTTTAGCCCAGTTATCTTTTTAGTTTTGGCCTCCTGAACCTCAGTTGTTGAATACCTAGTGAGAAGATCAGTTACATCAGTGATATAGTGGCAGTAGTTAATTTTGATATTCACGTATCCAGCCTATCATACAACTTCCAGTCTGGAGAAGACAAAGCCAAAGAGCCACTTAGGTATATATGGACGAAACAATGAGCTCTACAAGACTATTAATACGGCCAACAACTGTTCTCCACAGGAAGAGCCTGTGATAGCCTCCCACAAAGAGTAAGGGAAGGGTTCAGGATGCTTTGGAGTCTGACATGGTATGAACCTAACATTTTGAACAGCCATTAAGATTTTAGCAGATGGATCAGAAGTGTCCACACAACACTTCACTTTACTACTGTGTAAGTCTTTCCTCTTGCTGCTGGTAAGATGGCTAAGGCCTGCATCTCTGTAAGAAGCTGGTAAAGAAGCCTGTGCTTTTTAGCATATCTTGGAATCCAGATTTTGCAAAACCTAGTCACACCCAGAAAAAGGCTCTCAGCTGCTTCATATGTTGGCAAAAGGAAGCTCAGAGTTCTCTCACAACTTAGTGCTCCTTTGTTCTAAGAAGTGAGTAGTCCTAAAGAGGTGGCCTGGGACTGTCAGATTTGGATCTCCTCTAAGACACTTTATCTCCTCAGGAGGGCTAGAAAGTTAAGGGGGATTCAGTTCCCTTTCATATTTGTGTCTATCCCCACAGAGCATAAAAAAATTACATTTCTATAAAGGATGGGGACTATTCGAAACCCTTGGTGAAAGACTGTCCAGGTCAATTGTCCCACCCCCACTAGTTGATTTTTTTTTTTTTTTTTAAGACGGGTTCTGATTCTCAGACACAAAAGGAATGAAAAAGACCTCTTTAAAATCTGAGAAAATCAGCTGAGGCTGAAATCTGTGTTAAAGAAGCATAAAGATTGGGCACTACCAGCTATAGGGCACCATAGCCTCAAGAAGGAACAGGTCTTGAAGTAATTTTTTTAAATTCAGTACAGGATTTATAGGGGCTACAGGGTCTCACTATGTAGATTGGACTCATTGTGATCCTCCTGTTTACAGCCTCCTAGGAGCTGGGATTACAGGCACATGCCACCATGCCCAATCTCAATTGCCATCTCAGTGTACCCCAGCGGTGGGGCCAACACAGTAGGCTGGGGATCAAACCCCCAGCCCCTGTGTCTGCCTAAGCAGGTGCTTTAATCTGCTGAGCTATGTGGCTGGCCCTTAGTAGGCTCCTTACATGAGAGTGTTACAGGGGCTGAAAGCCTCTCATATGAGTCCTTGTATAAGTATCCTTGGACTACAAGCATTAGTCTTGCTTTTAACAGGTTATATTTACAGTTTTACAGAGAAAACTTGATCAATTACCATGTGCCATTCTAGCAATATCCTGTCTTTGAAACATATTTGAAAGCCCATCCTAGTATAGAATAGCTCTCTAGACATCCTTATCTAATTATAAGCTATTAACCTGATTTGTTTTTTAGAACATAAAAATAAACTTACAGATTTTCCCTTTAGTTCTAAAAGTGATTATTCTTCGCTAAGTATTCATCACATAAAATTTAGCTGAGTCAAGAAATAGCAATTCAAACCAGATATTATACTGCTTCCATCTTTCAGTTCTGCCCCTCCCTCCACAGCCTGCCACATGTTTCATGTTTGAGGAGGCATTTTAGGGGCAGTTTGGTGGAATGGCTTATCGTCTAGTCCCCGTCTAATAAAGGAAGAGGAAGACCAAGTATGAGGGTTTCCTTTACACCTATTGTGCAAAAGTTTTCCCTAATTACAAAATGGAGAAGAAAGCACTTACAGGTTTAACCTATCCAGTTATATACCTTTATCCAGACATCTTTCCTCCTGCCTAATGAGGGAGAAAGCCTGTCTGGGGCTCAACCTGTTGTAGCTGTCTACCCAAAACTTTGCCTCAGGAAGTCCTCTTGCAGCCTTGACATCCTCACTGGCCCCTAACCATTGTTGGGGTTTATCTGCTGTACCTGTGTAGGGTTTTAGAACAGTGCCCCAGTTGAATCTGTCTCTTTGTGACCCCTCTTAATTCCCCAAATGACGTTTGGGGCTAAGATGACTGTTAAAGGCAGCTTTTAATGTAAGTAAGGGTTTTCTTTTGATTAGGTGACCTGTCCTTTTGACTTTTTTTTTTAAATTCCAAGACACTGAATCAAGAAGCTCTGAAATATAGAGCAACTGTAAAATCTTAAGATTTTCATGTACATTTTTACTTCAAGCTAGCGGTGTCTGTTTCTGTGACTTGAAACCATCATGCTTAGAATGTAGCAAAACCTCAGGATTGGATGAAATCACTATGGCTTTTATTGGAAAGCACTTTACATGAGAATTTATATTAATGCTTTCTTTTTTAGTTGACAAAATTATATTTATGGTTAAAAAAATATAGAGCAAGAATAAGGTTCCCTGACACACTTTTTCCTATAGATTAAAAGTTTTTGAAGATCTCTAATTTGTTAGAGATACTGGGTTGGTGACAGAATAAATGGAAGGTGAGAGGGAGCAGATGGGAGGGATCTAGCCAGATCTTTATGGTGTAGGACAGTCTTGGCAGTGGCAACTGTGGTACCAGGCCACTGCCTCTTAGGGAAGCAGGCACAGGTGCCTGAGCAAGGCCAGGCATGGTGCCCACCCCCCATCCCCAGACAGCACCCCTGCCCACCAGCTCTGTGCCACCAAGACTCCAGCCCACCTGGGTGGGGGTGTCTCTGCCCTGTCTTTCCCCATTAACACCATTGTGGTGGTTCTCCTAGCTCTTCCTGGGTGGGCTGTGTAGTGATGGGGACTCTGAGCATGCTGGGAAGGAGCAAAATAAACAAGCACCACCCCCACCCCTGCTCTTGGGAGGTTTGCAGCCCAATTATTCCTGAGTGACCAAAGGGATTAGCTATACTGCATAATCCTAGGCTGTGGAGGAGACCTATCAGCTTTCAGGATAAATAGAGATAGGCAGTAATGGAGAAGAAATCTCAGTCCTAGGCCAAAGAAGTCTCTGGGACATTTTGGGTTTTTGAATCTTTCAATCTGAACAATTTTTTATACAGTAGTACTGGCCAAGCTGACCATCAACCCTCACTTTAAAAGGTTTATCACTTGTTATCTATAATATATTTAAGAAACTCACAAGCCAGGTGTGATAGTACATGCCTGTATTTCCAGCACTCGAGACTGGGCAGGAGGATCTCCATGAGTTCAAAGCCAGCCTAGGCTACATAGTGAGTCAAAGCCCATCCTATACTACAGAATGAGATCCTGTCTCAAAAACCAAAAATCTCACAGAGTAAAGTCTATACCATCCTCTAGCAATCACAAATGTTCATAGAGGCACATTTATCAGTTTTTATTCTCACATGCACATGACAAGAGAAAGGTCGATTAGAACTTTTTTGTACCTTCAAATAGCATGGATAAGGCACAGGTATAAATAACTGATGGTTGTTCTGTGTTAAAGGGAAACAGTTGTTGCAAAGTGCCTCAACCTGACACCTAGAAAGAGACAGTCTAGTGACAAGGCAGTCTAGCTAGCCTAGGAGTTCTCAGGAAATTAGAATTAAAAGAAAAAAAGAGGAGATTCTTAAGTCTTTGTCCTAGCAAAAAGTTTGTCGGGGTGAGAGTTATTTTACCTGTGCCCAGCCCTGTAATGTATCAAGACATATTGAAGAGGCGTCTACCTTACTAGCAGAAAGTGAAGTGCAAACCTATAACTCGGCTCTTAATGGAGGCTTAAGAGAGGGCTCTAACATATGTCGTTTCAGGCACTGTGGGACAAAGAATGTCAGAAGATCACTGAGTTACCGCTCACCTCACTGAGTAGTGCAGGTAGTATATGACTATATGTGCTGCCGAAGAGAGCACAAGGGACCATGGCTAAGTGGAGATCTTTCTGCTAGTTACCCAGTTGGGCTCTTAGGACCCAGCTCCCACAAGCAACTTGGGGTGTCCACCAGGGACTTGCCCTGGCCACGGCCCCTGGATTGTCCTCTCAGCTTTCACTGGTTCCAGGCAAGGCAGAGATCTGTCTCCGGAAGGGAATCCAGCCACCCGTCTGGCCAACATTCAATGGGGGATTAATCAGAAGGTGGTGGAGAAACCTATCCTCTAC
>NW_004524910.1:432136-436089 GCF_000260255.1 Octodon degus
CCCATCAAAAAGCATTATCTTCAATTCTTCATTTACATCTGGAGAAACACCAAGCAAGCTGTGATAGGTCAGCTGAGACGTGATGTGTAGCCAAGTGAGTTTCTGATAGGACACCCTTCCCAAATGCTTTGCTGGCATGGAGGGAAAGCAATCTGGAAACAGGAGATACAATATAAAGGAGCCCAAGGGCTGGGTAGACAGCTCAGTAACATAAATGTCTGACTGGAATGCACAAGGTCCTGAGTTTGATCCCCAGTACCACACACACAATATATATATATAAAGGAGCTAGCCATTAATTTAGTAGAGAGGGTGACACTTCTCATTAGTCTGCTCTCATTTTGCAGGGTATTTCTTTTTCAACCTGAATAAATGTAAATCCTTGCTACTTTTTTTTCCCCATGAGCATTGTCCAGTTCTTTGCTTAGGATACCAAGAACATGGAAAAAATTGCTTTGGGACCTTATAGCAAGTATTAGCCATTCAAAAAATAAAAATAGAAGCCATATCTTCTTCCATTAGAATTTTTTTGTATATCTCATTAATGTAGCAAAATTATATATTAAAGATGCTCAAATCCACAATTGTGGAAAATTTAAAAACAGTTCTTAGGCATGGTGACTCATACCAGCACCTGTAATCCCAGCACTCCAGGAGTTTTAGAAGGATGGCAAGTTTGAACCCAGCCTAGGCAACTTAGTGAAACAGCAAGACCCTGTTTCTGTGGGGATCGTGCGAGAGGCTGGAAATGGAGAAATGCAACTCAGTGGGAGTCCTGGTTTTTGTAATTAATACACACATGCATGTGCCTGTGGTTCTTAGTGACTTCACATGCTAGTAAATATTTATAAAATGGAAGATTTGATATTTACATAGAACAGTTATACTTAAATTATTAATGTTCTGAAAGTTGTACCTAAAAAATAAGGGCCAGGGTGATGGCTCAGTAGAATAAGTGCTTCCCTGGCAAGCACAAGGGCCTGAGTTCAATCCCCAGTTCTGCAAAAAGATCAAAAATTAGAAGAAAATAAAGATAATGGAACCAAATAAAATCAAGATCAAAACAGATCAAGGGCTGGCCAAACAGCTCAACGGATTAAAGAGCCTGCCAGCAGGTGCAGGGCCCAGGGGTTCGGCCTGTTGTGTCAGCCCCACCCCCAGGACGTGCTGAGGTGGCAAGTGAGACTGGGCATGATGGCACGCGCCTGTAATCCCAGCTCTTGAGAGGCTGTAAACAGGCGGATCATTACGAGTCCAATCTAGTAATGAGACCCTGAACACCCTATAGACCCTTCCCTAAAATAATAATAAAAAAAGTGGATCAGCAAAGCTGAGAATTGGTTCTTTTCCAATCAACAGAAAGATAAAGTAAACAAACCAAAAGAACTTTTAGGAAGACTGTTATCAAAAAGGAGGGAGAGAGGAATGGGGAAGTGAAAACAGGGCAGTGCAAAACCTGAAAAACTCATAGCGATTCTCCTGTCTCAGTGTCCCCAACGCTGTAATTACAGGCCTGCACCAGCATGGTGTGTCCAGGGTTTCAGGGCCAGCATGACGTGGTACCGGGGATCAAACCTGGGTCCTTGCACTTGCTAGGCAGGGATTTAGGCCACCGAGCTATCCCCCTAGCACTTGTTCAGACAGGATCTTACCACGTGGTTCAGGCTGGCCTCAAACTGTGCAGTCCACAGTGCCCTCCAGCTTCACATCAGTCCTCCTACCTCAGCCTCCTGAGCACCGGGATCACAGGCGTGTGCCATCACACCCAATTAAAATTTGAAAATTTCAACAATATTTTCTTATAAAAGTTATACAAAAACCAAATTCGGAAAATTTTAAGTCTCAAAACTTAAATTGATTTACTAGTTAAGTATGTATATTATAAATAACATCCAAGTGCATTACTTTTTAGAAAATGAATACATCCTGAAAAGATAGGTTTGCCTTGAAATATTAAGTTTTTATAATGTGTTACTGTAGTTCATAACTTGAAAACACGTGATGCATTTAACATTTCGATTCATGCCTGTTAAACAATTCTTAAGACCTTACCAGTGTCCCCATTAAAGTTGGAAACGTCATTAGAATCCTTTCATTAAGGGCGGGTGAGATAACTCAGTGTACTAAGCATCTGCTTAGAAAAGCACACATCACATGCCACGTCGGCCCTGCTCCCAGCAGGGCCGCAGAGCTGGCCACCAAGTCCGGGCATGATCGTGCACATCTGTAATCCCAGCGCTGGGGAGGTGGAAACAAGATGATCACTACAAGTCTGAGCTGTGTAGTGAGACCCTGTACCAAATACATAAAAATAAAATCCTTTCACTAAACTCAATATTTTATAGGTATTGTTATAAACCCATATAACCATGTGCACGCGTACACATTTACACACAAACTTTTCATAATTAGCTTTTTTCACAACAGCCCTTGAAAAATTCACACTAGTTTTGCTTTGTTTTGAGACAGGGTCTCACTATGCAGCTCAGGCTGCCTTGAGCTCACTTCTCGAATTCGCACAGATCTTTCTGCCTCAGCCTCCCGAGCGCTGGGATTACAGCCATGTGCCAGCAGGCCTGGTTTATACCACTTTTGAACAGCCCCAAAACAGCATAAATAAATATGGTAAAGAAAAGCCAGGCTTACATGTTAGTATTTTCAGGCGCAGATGTGCTCCTCCTTACTTTTCACATTGATTTCCATTTGGACAGTATCACAAGGAACAGATATGAACTGCAATACTCGTTCGAATGAACTCAAAGTTTTGTCTGCTGAGGTTGCTGCCTCTTTCCAGAAGATTCTAAGGTTCTGGTTTGTCACGCTCAAGCGCTGCTCAGTGAAGAACCCAGGTGGGACTGGGATTGGGTCCCAGAGCTCCCATGTGTCACTCTTGTCCTAACATCAACGTTTTGTGCTGTGTCTTCTTTTGTTTGGTTGATTGGTTGGTTTTTTGTTAAGGGCGGTTTGTGGTAGATAAGAACAGCACTTCGCCCCAAGAATGAGTCCCTTTACTTCGGGATTGGATGATGACGCCTCTCACCTCCACCAGCCCCAAGTATCTATCTCTTCCCTTCTGACATGTGCGGAAAAGAAAATCTCTTTTTTATTTAACGTTACATATAAACTATTTTAACCAAACGCTGACTGTACTTTTTCTATTAATGATTTTGTTTGAAAATGGCGCAGGTATCCTGGATTGGAATACGTCACGATTGCCCTGGCGAGAACTGGGGAAATATATTTTTCCCAGCACGTAACGTAACGTCTTTCACGGAGACGCTAGGCTGGAGACGTTGCCTGCTCGGGTCAGTAGTTCAGCTTGAAGCCCGGGTGGACTGCCCCAGAAACGACTTTCCGACGGAGGGCGGCCTGCGGGAAGCGCCAGCCAATCACAACCCGCAGCGGCTAGGGGTTCGTGGACCCGACGGGACTCCGTCCCCGTGTCCCGCCCCGCAGGGGCAGCTGGGGCTGTGGGCGGCGTGATTCGCCGGCCAACCGGTAGGAGGCGCCCTCAACCAGTTGGTGCTCACTGCGCAGCACCGACAGCTTCTCTGCTCGCCATCTCCTCACCGTCTTCTCACCGCCTCGCTTCACGCCGCGGCTGACCACGAAACGCGCCATGGCCGAAGCCGACCGCCCTGGGAAGCTCTTCATTGGGGGCCTGAGCCCCGAAACCGACGAGAAGGGGCTCGAGACCACGTTCGGCAAGTATGGCCGCATCATCGAGGTGCTCCTCATGAAGGACCGCGAGACCGCCAAGTCCAGAGGCTTCGCGTTCGTCACCTTCGAGAGCCCGGCGGACGCCAAGGCCGCCGTCCGCGACCTGAACGGCAAGTCCCTGGATGGTAAGGCCATCAAAGTGGCCCAGGCCACCAAGCCCGCCTTCGAGAGCGGCCGGCGCGGCCCGCTGCCACCCCGCAGCCGCGGGCGCTCGAGGGCCCTGCGCGGCGGCG
>NW_004524910.1:436294-454380 GCF_000260255.1 Octodon degus
GAGGGACGGCTACGCGGGCCCGGCGCGCCGGGAGCCGCCTCCGCGCCGCGACCCCTACCTGGGCCCGCGGGAGGGCGGCTACTCGCCCCGGGACAGCTACTCGGGCCGAGACTACGGGGCCGCCCGCGAGCCCCGCGACTTCGCTGCCTCGCCGCGGGACTACAGCTACCGCGACTACGGTCACGCCAGCGCCCGCGACGACTGCCCGTCGAGAGGCTACTGCGACCGGGATGGCTACGGGGGACGCGACCGCGACTACGGCGAGCACCTGAGTGGAGGCTCCTACCGAGACAACTTTGAGAGCTACGGTGACCCGCGCGGCGCCGCCCCCACGCGTGGCCCGCAGCCATCCTACGGCGGAGGCCGCTACGACGAGTACCGCGGCTGGTCTCCCGACAACTACCGCGATGGCTACAGCGGCGGCAGCGGTGGCGGTCGCGGCGAGCGCTACTCGGGGGGCCGCGACCGCGGGCTCCCCCCGCCCATGGAAAGGGGCTACCCGCCCGAGCGGGAGTCCTATAGCCGGTCGGGCCGCAGGGCGCCCCCCAGAGGAGGTCGCCTGGGGAGCCGTGCCGAGAGAGGCGGCGTCCGGAGCAGGTACTGAGCAAGAACAGATTTGGGACCAGAGTCTTTTCTAGACAAGAACCTGTTCTGTGGTGGCTGCGAAGTAGTAGTACAAAAGAAGAGTTGTTTTACCGTTTACGAAATTCCTGTTAAACTTCCTCTCCTTTTTTATCTTTCGAGAGGAACATAGTTAAAACTCGTTTAATTCTTTTTGGAATTGTTAAAAGTTTCTTTCAACAAGCTCATGTTAAAAGTATGATTTGAACCTGCGTGCTGTCTTCTATTTTGAAATAGAAATTCTCCTAAAAGTGTCTTTAAACTTTTTCTGATAAATGAGGCAAGCAATTTGAGATTTAAAAAACAAACAATCGTCTGCCTATCCAGAATGGAAAATGGATCATTTTACCTATTTAAAACAACTATGTTTTTAGGATACGAGTGGGAGGGATTGGTATATGTTATGCAATTTTAGGTTTTTAGAGGATTCTCAGTGTTTGGAGCATTAAAAACCACCACCACCAAAAGTCACTTAGATTTGAAAAAACAAAGTTTTATGCACTCAGTAAGTCTTAAAAAAGTGGATGGATAGTGCTGGCTATAATTTGCTTTTTTGCCTTTTTTGGGGGGAATCAGCAGAGTTTAGCCCCTAAAAAATACTCATCTATTTTAAACAACAATGGAATACTAAGCTTAAAAATTGGCTAACCTACCATAAAGCTGGAAACTAAGCATAAAAAAAAAAAAATCAACTGATAGAATTTTCTTCCATACCACTAACAAAGTTTTAAAGATTATTAAAACAAAAAAAATGTGCCTGTGGTGGATTTAGAATGATGATGACTTTCTGACTCCAAGCTCCTGGTCCCTGTGGAGATTGTTCTTCTTCCCCAAGGTGTGCAGGGATCAAATGTGACCTGCTTCTCAAAAGCAAAGGTTGTAGAGAATACCTCCAAGGGATTGGCATTTCAGCCACACTAGGATCTCAAACTGGTATGAAGGGGTAGTGTCTTCCTGTCCACACATAGACATGAGCTGAAGTTCCCATTTTCCTTACTCTTACAGTGAGAAGGGAGTAAACAAAGAAAGATCAGTAATACTTTTTCCTAGATGCTTCAAGGGGAGTGTAAAAGTTTCTTTTTACCCCAAGCTTAAGGAAAGAAACATCTTTTTATTTGGCACCCATGGAGTACCCCTAATTAAGAGAAAGGTAATTGGTGTTTAGCATAATTGTTGGAGGAAACAAATGCCTGAATAAAAATACACAAAGAGTTCTGAGCGCAACACACATTTCTAAAACTTTTTTTTTTTTGACAAAATAGTGGCCCAGAAGATGAAATGCATCAGACAGTTTTTAAAAATCCAGGAATATAGCAAAAAATACTTAAGGCCTTTATGGAAAAGGTGTTAATCTTTACTAAAGGACAAAAAAAAAAAAAATGGAGATTCATGTTTCTTCGATGGTTAGGACGGTTTTATCATTACTATTCTCAACCTGACCAAATTAATTTGAAAAAGCAATACAACTTCAGATGAAGTTACAACATATGTTTTCCCCACACACAGTTCCCTGCCCTCAGACCGCTTATTGTTGATCAATGATGGAATAGTAAGTGAAAGATTTGGTAAAACCAACCACAAAAGATTAAAAAAAAAAAGCTTCATTTCACCACAGATTACTAAGAAACATGGTATGTAAAGAAAAGACACTGAAAAGAGACACTAATGGGAGACATAGCTAATCCTAAAATATACATGGTGGAATAAACAAGAGCCAATGCCATTTTGAGAAACAGGCCTTCCCCATCAGGTATCAAGAATTACTGCAAACCTCTGGTAATTTAAACCTTACAATTTCATCAGATAAGGACAGATAAACTAGTAAACCAACATTGTGAGCCTACAAACAGACTTATAGATGAAAACATGGTATGTGACAGGTAGTTTTTTAAATAATGGTGAAAAAATGGACTTTTAAAAATGAGTATCTTCACAAAAAAAGATGGAATGAGATTCACAACACACAGAAATACAACCTAGATGATTTGAAAACAATGTGAAGAGGAAATTTTTTAAACACTTAGAAGAAAATAAAGAAGAAATGCATTTACTACCCTGACATACAGAGTTCCTGTTTTTAAGACATTAAAAAGTAAAAATTTTGGAAAAAAACATTGATTAAAATTTTCATACTACTCAGATACGTTGAAAGGTAGTATTAACAAAATGAAATGTTAAATTGGAAGAATGCATTGAAATAGTGCTTAAAGATCATTACAGAAAAAGATTTTTTAAATTGGCAAAGGAACTGATGCCCTCTGGTAGGTATGTAAGTTGATAAAATGATTTTGAAAGCAATTTGCCAGTGCCTAGTAAAATTTGGAGTGTTCATACTTTATGACCCAGAAATTAGAACCCAGAGAACCTTTGCACATGCACACACAGAGAGATGCACAAAACTGATCTGTACAATATTCTTTGAATGTTAAAATATAAACAGCCCACCTGGAGTACACCATAGATATATTTTTATACTGGACTTCAATAAGAGGCTGATGTGAATCATTCAGATCCTTACGTATCAATGTGGGTAAGTATTAAAATACTTGTTTGATAAAAGTGAAAAATTGCATAAATAGTAAAAATATGGAGTGATTCACAAAAAGTGTGAGGAAAGGAGATAGGATGAAAGAGTTTTAGCTGAATCTCATGGTTAAAAATAAATTTTCAGCAAAAATGGTTAATACATTACTGTGGTCTGTACATTGGCATCTCTTATTCTATGAAAATGTTTTATAGAAATTTTAGTACAAAAGCCATAACTTAGTACAAGCACCCAGAATTAAGTAACTATATACAAAAAAAATTACTCTGAAACTTTCAGACGTAGTATATTTCCAGAGTAATTCTCCATCTTTATTCTTTTTTTTTAATTTTATTTATTTATGTGTGTGTGTGTGTGTGGCCAGCTCAGCCCACCAGGGGGCGGGGCTGGCTGGCATGTGGTGCTGGGGGATTGAACTGCGGTCCCTGTGCTTTTTGCTAAGCTTGTTCTAAGTAGGTGCTTTAGACCACTGAGCCATCTCACCAGCCCCTCTTTATTCTTTAATCATTTCTTCTATTTGTTTCTAGACCCTTTCAACCCTAGGCTTTGCTTATTGCCAGCCAGTTGTAACCTCAACAGTAGAAATTAGGTATCTAAGAGCCAAATTTTAAAGTTGTAGTTTCTCCCTGTTTTGCTTATTTTGAAGCATAAGAATAATGAAAAACTCCCCAGTTAGTGTAAAAGGCTTTCGACTGGTAAGCATCTCATTTTTGAAATGATTAATAAGTTTTAAGCAAACAAATGAGGTTATAGACATTTGGAAATAAAAGACATTAGTGCTTAGATGAGTTCAAGAGGTTATAGCATACCAAGCCTCTAAATCCCTCCTGCCATATGTATCCTAGGTTTATTGAAATGATGTATTAATCTGTGAAGGAAAGAAAATGAGAAAGGGAGCTATTCAATTGAGAACATAAAGTTTTTTTAAATGAGAGGGTGACTGTATTAGATGTTTCCCAGGACTCAAACACTGAATAAATTTTAAGCAATCTGTATCAACTAAAATCCTTTTCAGCATTGAGCTTTTCTCAGCTTACCATATGTCTTCCACATTTCTTCTGTCCAAAATGGTTCCTGGAGCATCCAAACTACCTATGAGACAGCTAACAATATTACTGAATATTTCCTCACCAGGTGAGAGCTAAGCATTTTAATAAAATTCTAAGGACAAGTGGAAACCTGCTGTGGCTCCTTAGGCTATCTAAAGCAACCTAGGCTAAGAATTCCTTTTTCCAAAAGGAAAGGGCTCTTTTCCCTTGCCTCAGGATAGGTAAG
The DNA here is from genome assembly GCF_000260255.1 of Octodon degus. NCBI lineage: Eukaryota > Metazoa > Chordata > Mammalia > Rodentia > Octodontidae > Octodon > Octodon degus. The sequence continues at coordinate 440,736 of NW_004524910.1, forward strand.
AGGGTAAAAACTCCTGCTTCTATTACTCCTAACTTGGGGCTTTTACACATTTGTCAACTTTCAGGTTACATGCTTTCTATAATAATCTCCCTTTTAGCCTAGACTTAAACAGTGATTTTCCTTAACAGTGTTGGTTGGATGGGGGGGAATTGCTATATTACCACAAATGTTTTTTCTCTTTGAGGCATATTTAAGGACTAACTGAAACTTGATTCTGAAGTTAATTTTCTTACAGGGTAGTATTATCTAAGAATGATATTAAAAAGATTCTAAGTAGTTTTAAGCACTATTGGATGTGGTTATCAAGTTAAAATAGCTCTAGAAGAACTGTAGAGCAATGATAATTCCATTGAATGTATCCAGCTATTATACTTCCAAAAATGCTGAAGTGAAATGAGAAATCTGAAACCTTACTAGGAAATTTTTAGGAAAAACGTTTGTAATAAATAGTGTACATTCTCATTTTGCTTAGTAGAAAAGTAACATCATGTAGTTGTGTATATGGGTCCCCATTCTGTTGCTTATTTATGTAGTTTGGGCCATTAAAAGTTTTTAATTTTTAGTTTTTCATATGTAAATAGTGTTGGCCAAACTAGTTCTCAAAATTTATGAAGTTTTATATGTGATTATATAAAGCACTCAGTACAGCTCTGTGGAACTTACCATTCAATTTCTTTTTTTTATTTTTATTTATTTGAGAGAGAGAGAGAGAGAGAGAGAGAGAGAGAGAGAGGTGTGTGTGTGTGGCCAGCTCAGCCCACCAGGGGGCGGGGCTGGCTGGCATGTGGTGCTGGGGGATTGATCCGTGGTCCCTGATGCTTTGCCAAGCTTGTTCTAAGTAGGTGCCTTAGACCACTGAGCCATCTCTCCAGCCCCCATTCAATTTCAATAAACTCCCAGTTTGTAATCTTACAGATGTAGATCAGTTTTCAATCCCAATTTATTTTCTACTGTCTCTTTTTTACCTCATAATTGCAAGGGATGCTAAGACTTCAAGCAGCTGGCTCAGTATCCAATTCCTAATGAATATGAAATGAGGTAACTGGAAATAAATACTATGACCTTGATTTATTAAAATCTTACAGGGTTTTAAATTACTGTCTGACATAATAAATATAGGTTCAATTTTACCCTACAAATAAACTACCTACTGCAGTGACTAGATTTTACGATGTGATAATTATTAATGATCCAGAGCTTAGTGCACTAAAGAAATCCCTCAAATGCTGTGTCTCCCATGAATCTCAGGTTTCTTATCTACTCTGCTTTGTTTCCTTTAGTTACAAAGTAGGGACAAGAATGCCTCCTTTGTGAGATTGTCCGTTTACTTATTTGATCTAATGTTAAATATTGATGCAGTATCAACCACATATCAAACATGCCATCAAGGCAGACAGCAAGATGCACCTATACTTGCCTGTTAGATTCATTTTCACTGAAGACTCATAGACAGCAGAAGCAAGTGCTGATTGCCTGGATGTGTTTGAGGGATACGCACAGAAACATAACAAGATTGGAAGAGAAACTTCTGCATTTGTGCTATGGGGCACCTGAGTTCCGTAATGTAGGAAATAACAGCTTTACCTGGCATAATTAGGGATTATGCCTAATATTTCATGGTAAAGCCTTGACTATAAGTCTCTTGTCACTCAGTACTTAGAGTTAGGAGTTTGAAAGAATTGAGGTCTTTTTTTAAATTTTAAAGATAAATAGTAAAAATGATACAGAATTTCAAAACATGATAGGAGAGTAACAATGGTTATTATATTGCCTATTGTTATCTTCAGAGTAACTGCTCAGATTACCAGATACAGGCATGTAGTATAGTGATCAAATAATATAAATAGTAATTGCCTTTCAATGAACTAATATATTTCTTTTCTCCTTTCCTCCACTCCAGTTCTTTTCTTTTGATTAGTTTCTTTCTCTTTCACAGTATCTATTGTACCTTTTGCTTCTTATTTACTTTTTCAGTTTCTAGCACTAGGGAGATAATGAGATGGCTTATATAGGTAAATGTATGCAACTAGAGACCATAGTCATAAGCGAAAGAATTGAGGTCATGGTAATAACTTCTGCTGTACTGCAGAGTAGTTGAAAATGGGACACAAGCCTCCTGGTGGAGGTTTTTGGTCAGCTCAGCTGTCAGTAGCTGGAAAAGGCTAAGGCAATAGAAAGTAAATTGGACCTGCAAAGAAGGTGTTACTGTGAAACGCACATTTTCTAAATTGAGGGACTCAGGTCAGAGTCTTGAAATTGTGGTTGTATGCTGTAGCAAACTTGTAGCAATTTTCATGATTAGGCATGCACATTATAGCTGTGAGCAACCATAGTCCAGGCGGTAGAGCTGTGATTGACTGCATTAAAACATAGGCATAATCAGTTTGCAGTGAACTTTGCAGAAATGCGATCCTTTTCTGAAAGGCCAAATTGCCAAGAGTTAGATTTAGAAAAATTTTAGCTGAGCAATGAAAGCATACGGTTCAAAAACGGAAAGTAAACTTTGGTTCAAATATACAAAAATATAAAATTTTAACTATGATGAGGTCTTATAGACTAGATAACAGTTTCATAAGATACAGTAGTTAAGATATGGTTTAGTATGAACATCAAAGGCTATACTTTCAGGGGTTGTTTCTATAATATAAAACAGATGTAATCTTGAAGTGAAAATTGATATAAAGGATGAGTTAAATGTTAGATTTCTGTGAAACTAAATGAGAACACATGTAGTTCTCATTGAATAAAGATCATTTTTTAGTGCTGTTCTGTTTTGAAGGATTTATTTTCTTTTTAATGAGTTTTTAGTTCTCCGTGAATGACTTTTTTTTTTCTGGTACCAGAGATTGAACTCAGGACCTTGTGCTTGCCAGATAGGTCCTTATGCTGCTGAGCTATTGCCCACTGTGCTGTTTTCTTTTGACATCCAGTTTTTGCTTAGTTTATATAGATCAAGGTAAAGAAATGCAGATGGATCACTAATACTACAAATTTAAGGTTGTACTTTGAAGTTGATTACCAGGAAAGCAGGGGCAAATACAAAAACATGAGTCAACAAATAAGAAAAAATGAGACTGTGTCTGTAAAGTATAGCAGCAGGGAAGTAGTCATAGATTGGCTTGATTACTAACCTGGCATGTACTATAAGTACTCCAGTCACTCTTTTAAAGTCTCACACCCAATATTGCAAAAAAACTCTTCAAAGGTTTCAGGGAGTCAAGTCTGGTGCCACAAGACTTGTAAGTCCAGTACTCTGGAAAGGTGGAGCAAGTGGGTCATAATTTACCAACTTAATGAGACCCTCTTTTAAAAAATTATAAAAGGGCTGAAGTAGTTGCTCAGTGCAAGGCCTACAATTCAATCTGCAGTACTGGAAAGAAAAAGCTATTTGATTTGATTGTAAGATGGACCTAACACTTTATCATAAAGGCAGTCACAATTTAGTGTGAATAACAGGTTGTTCTGCATCAACCTACCTGAATGTAAAACAAAGAGGCTACAAGAAAGACATGGGCACTGGGTGTGGTGGTGCACTCTGTAATCCCAGCACTCAGGAACTTGAGGCACGAGAATCTTTGGGAGTTCAAGACCAGCCTGGGCTACATAGTGAGCTCAAGGCCAGCCTGAACTGTAGTGAGACCTTGTTTCAAAATGACCAAAAAAAAAAAAAAAAAAAAAAAAAAAAAAAACATGGGTGACATGTTAAGTAACTCTAATTAGCAGAACGCTTTTCAGAGAATGTGAATTTTGAGATTTTTACTGAAGAAGCTCCACTTTAGTGTTGGCTATCTTTTTAAATACACTAGATTCATTTCTTCCATTCTTCCTTCCCACCCTCCCTCCCTTCCTTTTCCCCCTTCCTTTTTTTTCAGACCAGAAATCAAACTCAGGACCTTGCACTGCTAAACTATACATTCACTCATTTCTGTTCGTAGTTACTTTTACCAAAGTCCTTATCTTTATTGATTTCATTTTTCATCTTGGTAACTCTAATGTACTTTATTCCAATGCTAACCAGAAGCCATTGGAACTTGTGGGCAGTAGTGATGATTTGAGGTGCACGTGACTGTGCTGCTTCCTGACACCTGAACACTGGGCCAGAGGGCAATCTTGGAGGCAGAGATTTATCACATGTGCAATAACCTGAATGTTTAAGGTTGTCTCACTGACTTATGAAGCTGAGCGGCTCTATGTGATAAAGTATACTTCCTAGCAAAAGTTACCTATTAAAATATTCCACTAGATGTCACTAAAAGCTTAAAGATTTCAGCTTCATTTGTGTCTCTATAACTGTCCCATAGAACTTGGGCTTTAGGGCCTGAGTACATTCTGACTGAGGTGGTGTTTAAGTCATTTTTCTGGGTATGAGGAGAATTAAACAGAAGCAACTGGAAATCTTCATCTAATCTGATGCTGAGCTCTATGTATAGTTGGAAATACAGAAATATATTATAAATTCATACAAGTGTTCAAATTAGTAGGACAATTTTTGCTGAATGAATTGGCTACTTTGTAAGAGTGATAAAGTAATCTCATATTGTCATTAAATTTTTAAATAAGTTATAGGTGGACCAAATTTTTTCTTGGGCAGAATTTATTTTTTAAAATGTAGCAACATACACATAGAGTTCCCCATCTTGACCATTTTTTTTTTTTTTTTTTACTGGGGATCAAACTCAGGACCTTGTGCTTGCCAGGCAGGCACTCATGTTGCTGAGCTATATCCCAGTCCTACCATCTTGACCATTTTTAAGTGTACAAATTCAGTGAAATTAAATATATCCATTGTTACGTTCTACTACCCATCTGTAAAACTTTTAACCTTTCAAAACTGAAATACATTTTAAGTGTAAAAAAATGAAAAAAAAAAGTTCAGAAGAAAATAAGAATGTTTTAATATAATCTTCATTTTAGGAAGATTATTTATTTATTTGCTACAGGGTCTTGCTACACAGCTCAGACTTGTAGTGAACTTCCTGTCTCAGCCTCCCAAACGCTGGGGTTAGTAGGCATGCACCACCTCACCCAGCTTGGTAGGCTGCTAAGCACAACGAGGTTTTCCAGACTGGCACAGCATACAGTGCTGGGGATTGAACTCGGGTCCTTGCGTTTGCCAGGCAGGTACTTAGACTACGAAGGCCCCCAATATTTCTCAAAGCACAGTAGCAAAAGAAATATTAATAGTTACATATACATTTTTGATTGCATGAGAATTCAAACTAACTGCATCTACATGAACCTCACAGTTTATTATTTATCGTTTTTGTGGATTGTGGTCCCTCTTTCCTATCTGCCAAGTCTGCTGTCAGTTCATAGAGACTTCGTCAATTTCATGTCACATGTCTCCCTTACAGGCCTTTTTTATAACTTGGCTTAGTTGTTGGAAGCTAGAGATTTCCTTTTTTCAGTGTGCTATGCAGCCTTATGTACAACTATACTATGAATTACTGTACGATAGCAATGTAACAATTTTGCCATCTAATGTAACCTTATCAAGGGAGTGCCATCCTCTGCATGCTTATCACAGGGAGGAAATAACAAATACAAGTTTTATGACAGTAAAATATTGGATGACTTTGGGGGGATTTGTCAATGTGTAGATTATCACTTTAAACTTTTTAAATGAAACTAAATTCACATCAGAAGTTAACATTTTAAGGGCTGCTCAGTTTTTTTAAAATGGTATGTGTTTCAGACAACATTATTATTGGAAAATAGACAATCATTTAATCTGTGTAGCCTTATTATTATTCAAAAAGGAGATTTAGAGACAAAAAAAAAAACAAATTTGATTTACTTTACCTTGAAGGCTCCTTTCTAATTCTAATGTTGGTGATAGAAATAACTTAGATTTTCTGTGTGATTGTTCTGACCAGGCAGTGAAATAAATAACTCACAGAATCTTCCAAATGAGTCTATGAAATAAGTATCATTTTTATACCTACATTATAGATGAGGAAAATTAGACCTAGAGAAGCAAGTGATTTTCTGTGATAAAATGATAAAATTTTCATAGGACAATTTTAATCTGATAATTGGGACTCTAAACCCCATTGTTATGAAGTTCTTGGTTATATTGCCTGAAAGCCACCTGGACAAGCAAATCATAGCATAAGATCCCAGTTCTCTATTTTCATTTTAAATGCTAGTTCAAGTGATTCCATTTTTAGCCTTTTCTAAGAAAAAATGTCTAAATGAGAAGAATTCTCAGTTAATAAAAGAATACCATGTAGAATTACGAGAGAAATATTTACTAAGAAGAAACACATTTTAAAATAGTATGTAGATTAATAAAAATAAAGCGCATGCAATATATAGTTTCATCTAATTTGTAAGTATCTTCTTATAACTCGCATTTCAACTTCCTTTATGGAAATAGAAATGGGTGGGATAAAAGGAAAACAAAAATATTTGGGTTAACTTGCTAGGCACTGCCTAGTCTCAATTTTATCATTCACATTGCTATAGTATCTTATCAACCAACAGTGAAAGCTGTTTTGAGCTAAGAAATTTCACAATGAATGTTAAATTGATATATATGTGATGAAAAATACGGTGTTTCTTGATTATCAATCTGGAAACAATCTTAGTTTTGTCACAGTTGAAGGGTGGGCTACAGTTTGTTTGTTTTTTTTTTTTTTTGCTGTTTTCTTGTGGCAGTTGTTTGGATATAACTTGCAGGTAAACTTTTCTTAGAAACATTCTACCACTTAGTCATATCAACATTTCATTTTCCCAACTACCTTACAGGCAGTGACTCAATGATTTCTATCTGGTATGAGATTGTAAGCCATAAGATGTCCGAATTTTACCTCTGTTTGATAACTCCATCTGTTGTAATTAGTTATCTTATTTTTCCAAGAATATCAGGATAAGTGATAGGATTTTGCCTCTAGTGTTGAATTTGTTCATGGAACTCAGTCATTTATTATTGTTGTTATTTTGGTTACTGTGCAGTTCAGACTGGCCTTGAACTCACTATGCGGTCTAGACAGACCTTGAATTAGTGTTGATCCTCTCACCTCAGCCTCCCAAATGCTGGGATTATAGACATGTACCACCATACCTGGCCTCAGTCATTATATATTTTAAAAATTTGTTTCTCATGTGATTATTAAAGTCATAAAAACAATATATGGCTTTAGCCTTTTAGTTGTTCTGGAAATCTAAATCTTTTTCTCCAGATTGTAGTCAATTTGGATGAGATTCTAAACTGTATTTGTACAGTTGATAATATTATGGGTATCACCATCAAAATCAGGGACTTGGGAAAATAAATGATTGTATGATATTTTAAATTAGGAGAAGTGTAGAGTAGCAAGTGTCTATACTTAGTGTGGGCAGATGCTTAGTGCTTTCTAAGACAACAACCCATGAAGGAGAAATGAGGTATTAGGAAGGAACCATTCCTAATCCCTTGTGACAGGGAACCATTGAATGCTTAGGGTTGTCTCCAGTCTCCTGTTCATTAGATTTAGTAAATATTATTTCAACACTTGAAACTACCTGAGCATAGCTCAAATGCAGATATGAGATGCTAATTGTGTTCTCTCCATTTTAGTATTTCTCGGTTCACTGGGGCATCCCCCCCAAAACTAGCAATTGCAGCCCAATTCACATGAGAGTACAAATGAAAACACTTCACATTGGCCCAGAAATAGTTTTGTGCTTTGTAATAAAAGAAAAATTGAAAACTAGAATTGAACCTTAAGAGAGGGCAAAAGTAGGATCTTGATAAAGCTGTTGTCTTTTTTATGTGCAAGTGAAGTTTTCTTGAACTTCAAAAATATAACTGAATCAAAAAAGAAGCCATAAATATTGTGATCATTTGATATACCAAAATTGAAAACTAAGATTAGTTTTCACCAAATGTATTTTATATTCTCGGTAATAACATTGCTCTATTTTTATTATTTCTGCTGGAGTAAACAATTCACATGTAACTAATATATTTGGATTAAATATCTGTGCTTCATTTGTTCTGGGAAGGATTAGTCACAAAGCTAGATTTATGAACCTTGGGGGAGGGATATATTTTGCTAGAACGTTTATCTGATTTTATACATGTTTTTAAGCAGCCACATTCATAGGCCCACAGTGGTACCCAGGAGAGATGGAATTAACTAGGCCTTGGCTCCTTAAGGATATAACTTTTGGCTAACCTGAACAAAAAGTATAAAATTAAAAATAGAAGTTGGAGCTATGCCCAGTCTAGGGCTAATCCAATACTGTCAAAACACACTATTCCTAGCCCTGCATGAGGGTCAGATTCTGTTCTCTTAATGATTTAGAGTGCCTCTTTTCTCAGTCACAGATATTTTCTTTACACATGTGCATGGATTAATACCTGGCTGAGTACTATAGGTAGACCCTCCGGAGATAGCTGGAGTTCTATTTGCATCATTTCATCAGTGTAGCATGCACATGGTCTAGCATGATCTATGGCTTCTTGTCTCTGTAGTATTGTGTCTGTCTTTAAGGGTGTGGGTCAAGCTCTGCCTGAGTTTCTCCTCTGTGCTTTCAGTAAAGTAGTATTTAACAGAAAAATATAAATTGTAGAAATAGGCTCAAGAATAAATAGGATATATAAATAAGATAATAGTGTTGAAAACCTGTGAAAGAGTCCAGACATGGTGGTGCATGCCTGTAATCCCAGCATTTGAGAAGTTGAACCAGGAGGATCACTGTGTTTGAGGCCAACCTAGGTTACATAGTGAGTTCAAAGCCACTCTGAAATACATAGTGAGACTTTGTCTCAAGAAAAAAAAAAAAAAAGATCTATGAATTATCTTAAAGTTCACTTAATTTTAGATTTTAAATAAATAATTCCCATGTCTATATCAGTCATTTTAATTTTTTTTTTTTAACTTTCTGCAAAGCTTTATTCTCAAGGGGCTCAGTCCTTGGCAGCTGCTTTCCTCACAGAAGCCAGCATGTTGCTCAGCTCCTCGTGCTTCCTCTTGGCATGGATCCGTGTCCCCACCCTTTTCTTGATGAATTTGAGGGCACGTTTGTCCTTGGAGACCTTGAGCAACTCCATGGTATGCCGCTTGTAGGGGGCAAAGCCCCACGTGGCACCTCCTGGATCATGTCCCACATGAACTGGGTGTTTGGTAAGGTATCCATAACGGTGGCTGTGCCTTGGTTTGCTCACATTCTTACTCATATTGTGGCCCTTGTTGAGGCCCATGGCCATGTGATAGCAGAGGGCCGTGGTTCTGTTCTTCAATGGTTGTTGTTGTGGAAGGCCTTTTAAATTATTTTTTAAAATAGTGTCAAAGTTCCTTTTATAAGCCTGTATAAACAATACTAAATTCTGGCAAAGATACAAGTACTGACAAAGGTAGAAGTACTTTTCAACCATAAATAAAGGTAAAATATGTTCTCAATAGCAAATTGGACCCCACAACCTGCTTAGAGAAATTTTGCTAGAACAAATAATATAGTTTTATAAAACTGATTTTTATAAAATCTATTACTCTTCTATAAAAGTCATAGAATAGTAGATGTTCTATCATAATAGAATATCTCTATAGACTGCAATGAAGCATTAATAAATTTAGCATACATTTTTTGACAGAAATCCTTAATAAACCAAAAAATGTAACAAGTATATTTATCTTAGGACATAAGCTTATAACATTCTTAAATAGTTAATTAAAAAGAAGTAAGAAATAAGACTTATTTAATATGGGCTTAAATATGGACAAATGAAATAAAGCTTGTTAAAAATGAATTTTAGGAGAGGAAGTATAATTATTTACTGATAACTTGATTATTTGCTGCTTTATTTCTTTGGAAGTAAGAAAAAACCTATACTTCCAATGTCAGTAATGATTTTTTAAAAAATTCCCTCATAAAAACAAGTCAACTAGAATGTTTCTATTCCCTAGTTTTTGTGCTTCTCGCTTTATAATTTTCAGTGAACTGGGATTTCAAACTCTTACAATTGTTTTATATTATATAACTTTTGTCAAAATAGTGATTTGTTGCATTCAAGTCTATTAGGATAGTTAAAAATTATCTAGATTGTTTTGTTTCCAATACTGCCAACTTTAAAGTACCATCTTTCCTCTTACTATGTTTTGTTTTTAAAATTTTATTTTGTGGTCTCCTAAAGTGGTCTGCTATGAATGTATCACATTTATCTGTTTGCTAACTTTTAGGAATGGAAATGTGGTTGATACATTTTCTGAGAGATAAGATCCACAATGTCTTTCAGTGAATTCTCAGAATTCTTGCTTGACCAAATAGAAAAGTTTGATATCCCTATTTTTTTCAAGATTCTGTAGCCAGTACTCAATTGTCTTCTACCATATTTTTGTTACTGTGAGGCAGAAATCTGAGGCAAACAGGTCATTTTCCTTTCTTTTTAATCTTTTCTTCCTATTCAGAGACTGATAGGATTTATTTTTTAGACCTTAAATTCATAAGTTTTATGAACATACATCATTTTAAAAATTATATGTGGGGACAGCTAGATAGCTTAGTGACTAAAGCATCTGCTTAGGCAGATGCAGGGACTGGAATTCTATCCCCCTGGTGTGCCATGCCAGCCCTGCCCCTGAGATGTGCTGAGACACAACCAGTGGCATGCACCGGTAATCCCCGCCCTTGGGAGGCTTAAAACAGGAGGATCAGTAGGAGTCTGATCTGTGTAGTGAGACCCAGTATACCCTGTACTAAATACTTTAAAAAAACTTATATGTGATTGTGAGTAAAGTGAGACATTCCTCTCTGGAAATTCAAGCACTGTCTCAGAAATGTTTATTTTTTACTTTGATTTTGTTTTTCTGATGTTGGTTTTTCTGGGGGAGTTCATTTTACATGTATTTTTCATGTTCTCAAGTTTTCTTCCATATTTTAAATAGTTTTCATCAGTTCTGTGTATAGTGAGCTATGTTGAGCTATTCTTTAAAGCTTCATTTTAGGCATGCATCTTGTTCATTATCTTTTTTTTTCCTCATGGCAAATCTTTTGCGTGCTGACCACTTCAAAAAAAATGCAGTAATCATGCTGCTCAAACTTTGAAAAATATTTCCTGACTATATATTATGCTTTTCTAATGCTTATCTATTCTAGTGTTATAAATCATAACACTTCCTCCACCAATCTTGTCAATTGTGTGAAGTATATATTTATCATTGATTTTTCCTTTTAGAACAATAAGTCAATTTACTTGGGGTGGTTAGTGAGTGGGACATAGCGAGTGACAGATTTGATAGCATCGTCTCTTTTCTACTGTTTTTTTTCAAAGTTTTATTGATAAACAGATAGCAATGAGACAGTTTCAAATCAAATCGGAAGTACAGTTTCAACAAATAATACACTGCATATATTCTTCTTAGTGGTTAATTGCTGTACAAGATGCGGACTTGTGATCCTATTTACAAACCCATTAGAACAAATCATTCTATTCATTAAGAGAATGCAACTATATATCTATCCCAACCTCTTTGAATACACAGATACAAAATGGACATTTATCATTTATCGGTATACCCCATTTTTTCTAAGTTCCGTTATTGAATATTATAGGTGTGTAAACTCAGCAAAATATTCTAAGAGTCCAGTAGCCCATAATAGCATTGGGTCTTCTGTTTAACTGGCAATGTCAGAAATTATTGACCTCAGTCCCCCACAGCTCAACTAAACAGCATGGCTTTATTTCTTATATTTCGTCTTCATACTTTTCTACTGGATAGTTAAGACCAAGGTAAAGCAGGACCTATGCAACAAGAGTTGTAGCTTTTTGGTCTGAGAAGGTCAGTGAAATGCCCTCAGGATTTGTCCTGAGATCCTATACCTCAGATTGTAGAACCTTTATCAGTGCAGCCATGTGGATGAGTCACGGCCATTGCTTGGCCAATGTGCTCTCTGTGAAAGCCTGAGAGAGTGTCTTCTCCCCATGTGACTCTCCTTAGGCCCACTCTATGTCATCGATCACTTTCCTCTTTGGCCCCATAATCTTCTTGATCAGAAAATTTGGTACACTACTGAGGTACATGACGTTACAGTACAAGTTCTCATATGTCCTGAGTCTTAATTGACCGTAGAAGGCTAGGGCCAAAATGTTGGCTTTCCTTATATCCCTCCTTTTTCTCTAATTTTGGTCTGCAAACTTAGGTTGTTAACCATCCAGAAGAAAAGCTTATTGTTATTATCAAACGATTTAGGCTATCAATCTTAACCTCACTATCTCACTGCATTTCAAACATCTTAGGCATAATAAGGAACAGGTATTTTTCATCAAGTATTGATATGTTGAACTTTAAGTCCCTACATAATATGATAAAAAACATTTAAAAATTAGATTATATTTTAAAAAATAGGATAAAGAATTCTATGCTTCTCATGTTTGCACATAAGTCCAAAAATCTCATCATATACAACCTTGAAGCAGGACAGTCCCACAATATTTCTTTTCCTGTCTCTTCTTTTCTACTGTTGAGTATTTTTTTTAGTATACTTTTTCATTATATCTAACCTGATAAATGCTTCTATTGCATTAATAAGAAGCAAAGTAGCTTCATCAAAGATCATGAAAGTTTCTTTCAAATACTTGTAATACTAATCAGCAAGAAACATTTTAGATTTACTCAAGTTTTACATTGCCATTTTAGCATCCAGAAATCTGTAAGGAAGTTTAAAACTACAGAACTAGGAGCAGCCAAATCAGAAGCTCTTAGTGCTTCAAATCAAGAAAAAAAAATGAAAAAATAATTGGATGAAAAAAATTGTCTCGGTGCTCTAAAGCTATAGTTCCATATTTATGACTATTCAAGTTAGTGAACTATGTACCCCACACATGCTCATCTTCCTCTTCTTTTTTCTCCTCTTTCTCTTAATATTTTTTTTTGTTGGTTTGCTTTTTAATTTTTGTTAGGCGATGTGCCATATATACAGAAAAGAGTAAAGGAAATGTATAACATGAATGTGCATATAATCACTAATTACACCTCAGCGCATGAGTTGTTCTCCACTGCCTGACCCCATGTACAACCCATCTCCCTCTCTTGGAAGTACCCACTTTATTAGCATTTTAAAAATCATTTTAGTGCTTTTTATTTTTAATAACTATATTTTAAGTATTATATGCTTTTGCTGGATTTTTTATAATTTCATATGAATGGAATTGTATGCATTCTTTTGTGACTTTCATTTATGTATCAGTATTCATAAGATTCATCCACTTTTTTTTTTTTTTTTTTTTTGTGAGGAACCGGGGACTGAACTCAGGACCTTGCGCTTGCCAGGTAAGTGCTTATTCTGCTGAGCTATCTCCCCGGCCCCTCATCCATGTTTTGAATGAGGTAGCAGCTTATTACTTTCATCACTATTTAGCATCCTGTTGCATGAGTAGGTCATCATTTATTACCTGTCTTGGGAAATTTTTGAACACTGCGCCCCAACTCCTGCTATCTCTACTCCTAGATTAGTAACTAAATACTGTAAGGCCAAACTGCTTTTCAAATGTGGCAGCTTCCATACATAATTCACTTTTCTGTGTTTGTGAATAAATGTAGTTTCACCTCCTCTCTTGACATAATCACACATCCACTTACCAGTTTTGTACTTGGCTCAGTGTGAAAGCAGTCCCTAGTTTGGGGAAGAGGGTCATTTCTGACTTCTTACACTATATATA
>NW_004524910.1:455285-458150 GCF_000260255.1 Octodon degus
ACAGAAACATTACTATGATTTCGAGCTGCATAGTGAGACCCTATACCAAATAAATTAAAGAATAAAAATTGACAAAAAGATGAAGATTTGAAGTCTTCTTTCCTTGAAAATGCCCCTGCCTCTGTCCCCTCTTCAGCATTCAAGTTATGTGCAGCTATTAAGGACCTAACTTTAATTAATTGGGAGTTACTTTGATGTTACAGTTTGTATCTAGATGTCCCCCAGTGCAGTCATGAGGAGGTGGGCTTTTCAGATGTAGCTGAATCTAGAATTTTTGATTTATTTATGGTCCAGTGCTGGGATTAGGATGTGAATGCTACAACTGCCCTAGAGTGGGTAGCCTGCATACAATGTAAGGGACAGAAACAATCTTGTCCCCTCCCCCTCTTGTTGCCTTTTTTGTTTTCCACAGCTATGAACTGTTGCTCTTCCATGTGCCACCCTGCCTTGGAGCCAGCCAATTATGGACTGCAACCTCTATAAAATGTGAGCTAACTTTGAGTGCCTAGTATTTTGTCTCAGCAATGAGAAAAGTACCCAAACCACTTGGCATTATGCCACTTATTTTTAGACAGGATTTCTTTCTCTTGTAGACCATCACAGTTTGGTATTCTTTTTAAAAAAAAATTCCTCCTTATAGGGCCGGCCAAATAGCTCAGTGAATTAAAGCACCTGCAAATAGGTGCAGGGGCCAGGGGTTCGATCCCTGAGCCTGCTATGCTGGCTCCATCCCTGGGCATGCTGAGATGGCAATTGAGACTGGGTGTGGTGGTACATGCTGTAATCCCAGCTCTTGGGAGGCTGTAAACAGGTGGATCGCTATGAGTCCAATCTAGTAGTGAGACCCTGAACACCCTGTAGACCCTTCCCTAAAAAAAAAAAAATACAAAAAAAAAATTCCTCCTTCTGTCCATTGCATTTTTTTTCAGTATATTTTCAAAGTAAGCAACAGGTAAAATATACCTGGTTCCTTTTTCAGTTGATTTCCTCTTATGTGATATGCCTTAGTCCTTTTGATAATAATTAGGAAGAGATTAAAGATAGGACTTAAACACCTATTCATAAGACCACTATGAGCAAGAATTTTGTTTTGTATTATGAAGCAATGTTGTTCAGTGAGTGTTTAGTTATACTTTATTAGGTGTTCAGGGAAATTCTGATTTTTTTCATTTTATTTTTTTGATAGTACTAGGGATTGAACTGAGGATCTTGAGCTTGCCAGACAAGCACTTATTCCACTGAGCTATCTCCCCAGCCACTACTGCTTTTTTTTTTTCAATTTCAACTTCTCTCCTACTATTAACTTCTTTGCATCAGCATTTAAGTATACTTACATCTACAGGAAATAAATGAACCTCATAGCTATCATCTGAGAACCTTTATCTTTATAGTCAAAGCATTTTTCTTCTTCCTAAATTTTTCTGGATTTCCCTGAGCATTTTAAAATTATAAATCAACTTATTAAGTTACTTAAAATTATTTTTAAGATTTTGTTTGAGAATATTATAAAGTTAAAAATTTTGTTTGAGTTGATATTTGAAAAATACTGAATTTTGGTCAACTTTACAGATGTTCAGAGCAAAACCCCTTCTTTGTATCTGTTTTTTTTATTACAAATATACTAATTGGTTCTTTATATCTTAAAAAAAGAATACTGAATTTTCTTACTAAGAATGCAGTTTGTTTTTGTAGTCATGTTGTTCATGTCTATAGGTAAAATTGAGTCATTTTCTTTAAGTAGACTTTACACATTTATCTTTGTAGATTTATTTTGACATATTTTATAATCTTCCTACCTGTAGTGAATGCTTCTCTTCTTAGTCTTTTCTAATTATTTTTGCTGCTCAATAGAGGAGGATGCTAATCTTTTATTTCTTTTTTTTGAGGATGTTAATTTTTGATTTGTCATGTAGTATAAAATGACTCATAACATGTAGTAGTCATTCAGTTGATTTTATTGTATATCCTAAGAAGAGAATCATATTTTAATAGCACTTGTTTAATTTTACCTTATATTTGAACCTGTTTTTTAAAATTCTTAAAGAAAATACAAATAATGATAATAAAAAATTAGAAATGATACAGAATTTTACTAAACAAAATAATATGAATTTGACAATATTTGTTATATTGCATAGTTTTGTCTTCACATTATTTATTTAGATTACTGGATACATGCATGCAAAATTAGAAAAAAGTTATAAGAAATTTAAGAAAAGAAAAAAATATTAAGCATTAACTGTTTCTTTCCATAGACCATCAGAAAGCAGCAACACAGTTATCCAAGCCACCCTGCACATGTACATGTTTATATTTTTCCCCACCTCCTGTCCTTCTCTTCATCTCAGTATTTCTTTCCTGTTGAATAGACTCAGTGGCCTTCAGATTTTATTTTCTTACACTTTATACTTTGTACTTTTTACAGGTTCTTGTACTAGCAAGATAATATAGTGTTTGCACATGTTGGTCTGATTTATTTCACTTAAAAGTATGGTCTCTAGTTGCAAACATTTAACCTATGTTTGAATGACTGTAATTTAGTCTTTTTCATAGCTGAGTAATACTCTATTATATAAAACCACCACATCTTCTTCTTTATCCATTCCTCATTTGACAGGCATTTGGGTTGTTCCCAAGATTTAGCTAAGACAAATTGTGCTGCAACATAGGTACACATATACACTGTGGTATTCAGTTCATTTGGAAAAATACCTAGGAGGTGAATACCTGGGTTAAATGGGACTCCTAGCTTTTTGAGAAATCTCTACATTGATTTCCATAGTAGTTGCAGCAGTCTACACTCCCACCAACAGTGGAAAAGAGTTCTTTTTTCCCCCACAGGCCCTCCAGCATTTGTTATTGATT
>NW_004524910.1:458680-460612 GCF_000260255.1 Octodon degus
TTACCTAGGCAAGTGCTTAGTCTGCGGAGCTATATTACTGGCCCAGCAGAAACTTTTCAAAAAGACGAGATCTCAGTTGTTGATTCTTTGAAATATTTCCTGGGCAGTTGGGGTTTTGTTCATGAACTCTCTGCCTACCTCTGTATCTTTATGATTTCTACCTACATTTTCCCCCAGAGGATTTAATGTTTCAGTTTTAATATTTAAATATTTGATCAATTTTTACTGTAGTTTGTAGCATGTTATGATAGACATGGGTCTAATTTTAGCCTTTGGTTTGTGGAAAGCCTGCTTTTCCAGCACCATTTGTTAAAGAGACTTTCTTCCAGTGAACATGAGTGTGTTTGTAATTGTGTCTGCATCTTCTAATCTGTTCCATTGAGCCTCAGGTCTTTTTTGTTTTCCAGTACTATGCTGATTTTATCAAAGTAGACTTGTAGTATAACTTCAAGTCAGGGATTGTGATGCCTCTTGCTATTCCTTCATTTCCTAGGAATGCTTTTGCCATTCTGGGTCTCTCCTGGTTCCACATGAATTATAGGAATGTTTTCTCTAGATTTTTTGGGTATATAATGGTATATTAGTTGGGATTGCTTTGAATCTGTTTAACAGAGTATGACCATTATATGTGGGAGATCAAACCCTGGCTGCTGCGCTCTGCCTAAGCAGGTACATTTAGTCCACTGAGCTATCTGTCTAGCCCGATCTTCTCATTTTCTGTTGGGTCTGTAGTGATTTTACCCTTTTCATTCCTTATTGCATAAATTTAATTTCTCTCTCTTTTTTAAAATAAGGTTGTCTAGGGGTTTATCAGTTTTATTCTTTCAAAGAAGCAATTCTTGGATTCATTAATTCTTTGTATTGTTTTCTTCATCTGTATTGCATTTGTTTCTGTACTGACCTTTGTAATTTTCTGCCTTCTTTGGGCCTTGGGCTTAACTTGCTCTTCTTTTTTTAGGAGCTGGAGGTACAGCATAAGGTTGTTTATTTGGGCTTTTTCTATTTTCTTCATGTCTGACTTTACTGTTATAAATTTCCCTCTTATGACAACTTTCATTGCATCCCATAGGTTCTGTTAAGTTTTGTCTGCATTTTTGTTTGATTGTAAATATTGTTTAATTTCTTTTTTTTTAAATTTCATTTTGACCCTGTGGTTGTTCAGGAGGTTGTTATTTAATTTCCATGTGTTTATGATGTGTTTGTGATTTCTTTTGTCAATAATTTCCAGTTTCATTGCACTATGGTCAGATAGTATGCATGGAATAATTTCAGTGTGCTAGTATATGGACTATTTTGGAGACTGTCCCATGTGCAGCTGAGAAGAATGTGTATTCTGTTAAAGGTAACGGCAAAGGGTTAGGCTGTTGAGATGAATCAATAGTAGTAAGTGAGTCCTTGTGGGCAGCGTTATTTGAAGATTCCTCATTTTCCAAAATATTGAGATAACAGGGCTTCATCAGAGAGCTATCTTGGTCATCTTTATTAGTGGGTTCTTGTTCTGATGGGGTCTTTGTGTTTTCTGTTTTTTCAAGCTCATGTTGTAGAACCTGATCATCCTGTTCATTTTCTTCTGTAGTTTCAGTGTTAGCCTGAAGTGAAGTCTGGACATCTACAGGGCTCTCTTCAAATTCTTCTATTTCTTCACCTTCATTCTCATCTTCTCCACTTCCATAATTAGTTAAAGCCTGAGTTTCCGCTTTAGACAAGTTAATTGACACTGAACTGAAATTGAAACCTTAGTGCCTAGAGTCAAAGAAGTTAAATCTGCTCAGGAAACTCCTGAAAGCTCACTGGCTGGAAGTCTCGATACTGAATCTCCAATGCCAGTGAATGATTATGAAGCAGAATCTGGTAACATAAGTCAGAAGTCTGATGAAGAAGACTTTGTGAAAGTTGAAGATTTACCACTTAAACTGACAATATATTCAGAGG
>NW_004524910.1:461257-462851 GCF_000260255.1 Octodon degus
CCTGGTGGAGGAGCTCCTCCCTCTGGTGGTGCTTCCTCAGGGTCCACCATTGAAGAGATTGATTAAGCAAACCCTGAATATAGATTTAGCATTCTTTCACAACAACCGAATTGAAGGACCTAAATTTGCAGCAAATTATGTGGCAGTTATTAAAGTTGAGCTACTATAGTAAAGTACTGGGCATTCTCAATACTTGAAAAGTGGAACATGTACACAGGGAAAACATTGCACTTAAGGTACTGTATTGTAAGTGAGAATGCAGTGTCTTCAATAGAACTATTTAAATTGGCAAAAAAAAATTGTATTATTGCTCATTTGGTTTTTCATGTCTGCTAAAATTGGTCTCATGTAATTGGGTGTTCCTACAGTGGGTGCGTGTATATTTATGGTTATTATCCCTTCCTCCTGAAGTTTTCCCCTAACAAGTATGTAATGACCATATCTCTTTTAATCATTCTTGGTTTGAAGTTGGTATTAGTAGCAATCAGAATCACTACCCTTGCTTTTGTGCTGGGTTCCTATTACATGGAGTATCGTTTTCCATACTTTCAGTCTGTGAATTTCCTTTTGATTTAGATGTGTTTCTTGTGTGCAGCATATTCTTGGAGTTTGTTTCTTGATCTACTCTGACAGTCTGCTTCTTTTGATTGATGAATTGAGGCCATTTACTTTGATGGCTATAATTGATATGTATTGGCTTATCACTGTCATGTTATTTCCTGCTGGAGGTTCCATAATTTTCTCCTGTTTTCTTGCTGTACTAAATGGTTCTTTGTGTGTGTGTGTGTGTGTGTGTGTGTGTGTGTGTGTGTGTGTACAGGATCAGACTCATAGTGATCCTCCTGTTTTCAGGCTCCCCAGCAGTTGGGATTCCAGGCATGTGCCACCACTGGACTACTTGTTGTTCTTGAAGTTGTGGTCAATTTTGTCTTTTCTAGAATATCTATGAGTACTCTTTGTAGTTTTGGTTCAGTTGTCATGAATTTCTTCAGTTGTTCTTTGTCATGGAACAAAGACAAAGACAAAATGTCTTTGTCCATTAAATTTGATAGATAGCTTTGCAGGGTACATCAATCTGAGTTGGAAATTGTCTTCTTTCAGGACCTGAAATACTTCACTATAAGCTCTTCTTGATTTTATGATATGTGTTGAGAAATCTGCCATGATTTTGATGGGCTTCCCATAATAGATGGTCTATTTCTTCTCTCTAATAGCTTTTTTCACTGTAATTTTATAGCTTAATATAGGAATTACATAGATATAAAGTAGAAAACATGAATCTTTTTCCTCATATACCTTTAAGAATCAAAAGCCTTGTTTTCTATCTTCTGCTGTCTTGTTGGAAGGGTAAAAAATTTTGAATGAAAATCCACTTCTTGGAAAAGAGCCCAGATTTATGCAGAGGCATTCAGTATTGGTCATAGTGAAAGGATTGTATTTGTCTGCAATCACAAGGAGATTGGGCACAGGATCCACTCTCAAGGCAAAGTCACATGCCCAGTACACAGAAAGACATAAAGAGGCAGCAGGGTCAGGTGGCCCTGGGAGAAGAGAGTCTTTGCGAAATGATTAGGAATATCCAAATTGCTACTAG
>NW_004524910.1:463070-477920 GCF_000260255.1 Octodon degus
ACATATATATCTGCCAAAGTTTTTAGGGAATCTTTCAAAGCCTGAACTTGATTTTTCCCATATGGTGATTATGAAAAATTACCATACAGAATAAAGCAGGTTGTAGGTGCTGGTGAATAACCAGAAAACATTGTCTACTTGGTCCAACTAGACATCAGATATAAACACAAACATGGCACCTTTATTTTCATCCTCAAGTTGTTTTAGTTTTGCAGAAGTCTTTACAGATGTATTAGAAGACCCTACAAAAAATAATATTTCCATGGTATGCCCTAGTAGTACTCATGGGCTTGGTGGGTGGAAATCCAAAAGCATTGACATGGAACACTTGATCTTCAAACCAACCTTCTGCCAAGACAAAGCACACCTCTGTGTATAGACTGCTATGGAACTGACCTTTACTAAGATCCAGCTGGACTGTTCCAATGGGATCTTCCAAAAAAAATTTTTCCCTCTTTTAACTGGGTTATCATTCCAAGGACAATCACATCTCCAATCTTGGTTGTACTACCCAGTAAAGCTTCTATTGTATTAAGCTGGAATTTGCTTCCCATTTCATCAAGGTGAGAACCGATCACTGGAGGAGTAAATAATTTGTGTTGGTGGGTCCTCTGATGCAAAATGGTGTATCATTCATGATACAGCTCTGCTTTATCTCTTGCTCTTCCAAATAAATTTGGTGCAGGTGGTTGGTCATTAATAGAGGGAGAAATTTTTTTCTTTCTGAATTGTACACAAAGCGTAGAATATCAAAAGCTCCTCCGATATTGAAAACATGCTCTAGCATTTCCTCAGCTGACTGACTGCACTCCTGGACCGCAGCTTCCACTACAGACCATTCGATCATGTTTAATGACAAAGGGCTGCTTTTTACTGCATCAGTGATCTTTTCCAGAGTATCTGCAAGCTCTAATTCATTGACAGACTGCAGAACTTCTGGGAGGTACTTAATAGCTTCTCCTCGCAGCAGCAAGCTGTGTAGTTTGAAGGCAGCGAGGGCCCAGCCCCGCACCCTCTCCAGCGCCATGTTTGAGATTTCTAATAGCTTTTAGTATTCTGGTTTTTGCTGAATTTCTGGGTTCTTGATTATTATGTGTCTAGGTGTACGTTTTGGTTATGGCTAATTGGAATTGTGTGTCTCCCTTTTCTGTATTTCAGATTGTTTTCTCATGCTTGGGAAATTTTCTCCTACTACTTCTGCAAATAGTCTTTTTATACCATTTGTGCTGACTCCTGCTCCTATCTTTGACACCTGTTAATATTTTTTTCTTTCCTTTCCTTTCCTTTGCTCTTTCTTTCTTTCCTTCTTTCCTTGCTTCCTTGCTTGCTTGCTTTAATTTTCTTTTCTTTTCTTTGAAAGGATCAAATGCCTGGGGATCAATCCTTGCTATTTTCAAAAGATCTTTCCTTTCATGTTCACTAGCTGCAATGCTGTTTTCAAATTCTGAATATCTATATTCTGTTTCCTTCAAGTAGTTTTGCTAGCTTTCAGTGGAATTCCTAGTTTTCTGGCTATCACTCTATTTCTTGCATTCTATTTTTTTCCTGTATTAATTGTTCAATTTATTCATCTCTTCTATTCTTTATCTTTAATTTGTTTTCTTCAAACGTACCAAATTCTTTCATGATTGTTTCTTTAATTTTTTAATCCTTTATTTATTTATTTATCTGTTTGGTACAGGGTCTCACCGTGCAGAGTGGACTTGCAGTGACCCTCCTGTCTTGGCCTCTCCCACACTAGGATTACAGGCGTATGCTACCATGCCTGGTTTTGGTGGCTGGCACAGCAGGCCCAATGTTCTGGGGCTGGCACTGCATGTGGTATCAGGGATCAAACATGGGTCCTTTCATAATTGTCATCATTTTTTTACCTGAGAGATCATTTTTGATCTGGTTTGTTCTATAGCCTAATGGCATTGTTTCTTTATTTCAGTTGCTATCATTTCAGAAATTTCAGGTGTGTGATTTTTAGTTTCTTCTATGTCCTTGTCTCTTGCACTTGTTCTGAGTGGGCTGAAGGTCTGAGATTGCCTTTTGCTCACTCCTTTGTTTTGGCATTTTGATGCTCCTATGATCACTCAGACTCAGTAGTGGTGAGAGTACAGTGGAGCAAGGGTCAGTAAGTCTCTTGGAACAGTGAGTGTACAGTGTAAGATTCACTAAGGCTCTTTGGACTGTTATGGGGGCTTGACTGAAGCTCAGCCAATCTTCAGCATAGATGGTGGGCATGGGCCAGACTCACCAGGTCCCCATAGCTGTCCAGTGTCCACTTGCATTCTGCAAAGACGGGATAGGCCTCCACAGGTCCTGCAAGCTTCTGCAGTAGTGGTGCATGCTGGCTGGACTCACTAGGTGTCCATAGCTGCACGGTGTCTGCCTGCATTGTAAGAGGGTGGGATACTCTGCCTGTCCATCTACCGCAGTCCTGTGCTGGTGGTACGAGTGGGCTGTACTCACTAGGTCTCCATATCTGCCTGGTGCTTCCCTGTATTCTGGGATGGTGGGCTAGCCTGCCAGCTAATCTACTGGTAATGCATGCAGGCCAGATTCTGAAATTTTTAAAATAGGTACAACTCAATAAAATGTTAACTAGTACCAGTGATAATTGTCCTCATTGAATTTTACTAGAATAGTTTAGCAGTATTTTTAGTATTTAGTATTTAACATGACATTTGCTGTGGAATATGTTAAAGGAATTTTATTTTATCCTTAGTTTTCTAACCAGAAATAATTAATTACTGTATATGGGACACCTATCAAACAGATTGTATGTTTTCCTTTAAACTGAGAATGTGTAAATTTTTTAGATAAAGATTCAGAGAAATGTTGTGTTATTATTCAATGTGTTACTGCCCTCAGGTTTCTAATATTTACTTAAAAGTTTTCTTCTGGTGTCTCACAAGTGAAACATCTGCAGTCTGTTGGGGCTTTTTCCTTTTTATACTTTAGGAATTAGTGTTGTTGACCTGATATGCTGCTATATTACTGTAAGTTTGTGCATTACTTACACTAATATGACAACATTTCTATATAGTACTTCAAAGATTTAACAGGCTATTAGAAGCATTAAAAGAAGTAAGAAAGATTGCTGGATATAAATTGCTAGATATAAAATGTATGCTGTTAGGGTCTTTATCTAGATCCCCCAACCCTAAAGCCTTAAGCACTCATAGGTGGAGCTTTTGGGAGGTGACCGAGTCATGGGGTGTGATAAGCCTGACTTGACTTTGCACCGATGAGTTTATAGCCAAATGTGGTGTTGGGAGGTAAGTCCTGGCTATGGGGGTTGCAGGAGGCCAGGCCTGCAAGGGCGTACCTCTTACTCGCCTCTCTTGATTTCTCTGTTTCTTGCTGCCATCCCCATCTGCCATTCCACCCTGCCTTGGAGCCAAGTGACTGGACTGACACCACTTTAAACTGGAATGCAAAATAGACTTTTCTTCTTTTAAATTGCAGCTATCTAGTGTTGTGTCCCAGCAAGGAGAAATTAATTAAGACATATACCTTCCCTCCATGTGGGTAATTAGTACTTCCAGAAAATACAAAATGAGATGACTGTACACTAACTGCAAAACATCTAAGTAACATGGAAACTAACAAAATATTCTCAAGATTTTTAAGTGTAGAAGCTGTGTGTGGTGGCACACCTCTGTATAATTCCAGTACGTGGATGGCTGAGGCAAAAGGATTGCTACAAGCTAGCGGCCAGCCTGGTCTGCATAGTGAGTTCAAGCCTGCCAGTACTTCATAGGGAGAACCGGTTTCAAACACAAAAAAGATGACTTTTAATTAGAAAAGCACTAAAAAGTATATGGGAATCTATAGAAAACTTTATACTCCATATTTAAAAGTAGGCTGACAGCACTGTGGAGATTTTAACTCTTCTAGATAATGTATAAGTAAAGTAAAATTTGAACAAAAGTTCTAGTAGAAACTTGTTGCATAGGTCCTGCATTACCTTGGTCTTAACCATCCAGCAGAAAAGTATAAAAATTAAGTATAAGAAGTAAAACCATGGTGTTATGTTGAGCTGTAGGGGACTCAGGTCAACAATTTCTGACATTGCCAGTGACTACTGGACTCTTTAGAATATTTTGCTGAGTTTACACACCTATAATATTCAAATAACGGAACTAAACAAAAACAGGCAATACAGATGAATGTCCATTTTGTATCTGTGTATTCAAAATGATTAGAATAGATATATAGTTACATTCTCTTAATGAATAGAGGGATTCGTTCTAATAGTGTTTGTAAATAGGATATCATGTCTGCATCTTGTACAGCAATTAACCACTAGGAAGAATGTATGCAATGTGTTAATTATTAAAACTGTCCTACCAATTTGGTTTGAAACTGTCTCATTGCTATTTGTTTCTCAATAAAATTATGAAAAAAAAACCGTCCATGCATTAAAAAAAAAAGTTCTAGTAGATAATTTGAGGAAGTCAACATAGTGTCTCTGTCTGTGTCTATGTCCGTCTGCCTATTTGTCTGTCTGTCTGTCTATCTATCTATCTTACCTATTTATCTATCAATATCTAGCAACACTAGCCCCTCACGCACAAATACTGTTGGCCAAGAGTTGGTGGTTATGCTGCACTGCTGCATTGTGGTCCATTGTACTGCATGTGACTTACCTAGTTTCTGTTGACGTCACGTCTTTTTTTTTTTTTTTTCCTCTGTATTTTAGGGAAGGGTTTACAGGATATTCAGGCCTCATTATTGGATTGGACTTGTAGTGATTCTCCTGCTTACAGCCTACCGAGTGCTAGGATTACAGGTGTGTGCCACCATGCCCAGTCTCAACAGCCCTGACATCAGGTCTTAAATAAGCAGGCAGGAGGCTGGATTTTATGGTAGAGGATTCTTTTAAACCAGTGTGAAGAGAATTATTCTTAAGTGGTATAACAGACCAGCTGCCTTTCCACTCTTTTTTAAATATAAGAAACGTCACGTGTAGTTAAGTTGAGTGTGCTTCACAGTTCAGTACTGTTTGTGCAAGATATTTCTCCTGTTACAGTTTATTCTGTTATTTTTTCTCAATTTTCTGTCTGCCTTCCTTTTTTTGTTTTCTCTCGTGAGTACCCAGTTAAATTTATTCTATAAGGTCTTGATCATGTTTGCATTTATGAAAACAAGAAAAATCTTAGTTTGTAATATATGTTTTTAATCTACTTAAATCATTTTTTATTGTGGAACAGTCTTCCATATTTTTCTAACCAACATTGTTCTAATTATCTACTTTTCTCTCTGTATAATAAATTTATTTACTCTGAAAAGCAATAAAAATATATTGGTGACTTACTATTTACTGGAAGCAATAAGAATCCACTTGAGATACGTGACCATAAAATGAAAGCTGTATCAGAAAGTTTTTGAACTTCTCTCTAGTTTTGAGGTTTTGGCTTTTCTCTAGTCACCTTCAGTTCTACAAATTGTAGACGTGTGCAGAGTGTTAACTTTAAGAAGACTGGGTTTTTTTCAGGTGAGATTATCAAAGAAAGAGAGGTACAAGAGAGAAAAGGGAGCACTTACATTATTGCCCCAAGAAATCCAAGCTGGGTGAGAATACAGTGAGGACACTGAAGAGATAAAGTTTGAAAATATCTTTGTGTGTGTGTGTGTGTGTGTGTGTGTGTGTGTGTGTGTGTGTGTGTGTATTTTTTTTAATTGACCCATAGGGGGGAAGTGCATAGGGAGTGCCTAAGTGTACTTCCCATGCACAGCAAGATAGAAGATATCCACCTCAGTATATATATAATGAAGCATTCATGAACATTATTTAATTGTTAAAAAGTTTAGTATGTTTGTTGTATAGAATGATTACACAGATCATAGGGAATTGGTGCATGTATGTAACTCATCTTGATTCTTTCTGGTTTTATTCACCCTCTCCTTCTTCCTCCATCTCAATCTGTTTGCAAAGGATCTGTCTCTCTTTCATATTATCTGTCATTTATTTTGCTCTCTAAATCATTTGTATTTTATGTTTCTCATATGAGAGAAAACATGCAGTGTCTGTGCCTGTGTGTCTCATTTATTTCTCCACTCTCAAGATGCACCTACAAATGACTTAAATTTATCATTCTTTATGGCTGAGTAGTATTTTATTGTGTCTGTACATCATCTGTCAGTTGCTGGGCGTACAGTCTGCTTCTAAGATTTTGCTGTTATATGTGCTACCAGGAAATGGGTGCACATGTATCACTGTAACATGATGTCTTAACTCTTTGGGGACCTTCTTGTGCAGCAGGAGGCAGCAGGGCAGCCAGGTGGGCAGGGTGGGGCTCCTTTGTCTCTCCTGTTAATGAGGTGGCTATAACCTTTTTTTGGGATTAAATGTGTCTTGTGTGTCGCTGTCTTGGTTACTCTTCTCTCGTTGCTGGGACAAATACCCCACACCCAAACTGGAGGAAGGAAAGGTTTATTTAGCTCACAGTTACTGGAGGTTTTAGTCCATACTCAACTGGCTCCAAGGCAGCCTGGCACATGGCAGAGAACAACTTTTCATGGCTGGGGCAAAGAGCAAGAACACGAAAGGGAGGAGTAGCAGCAGCTCAAGCAGCTAGCTTCTCTCCCCTTCTCATATTGTAATGCAAATTACCTGCCCCAGGGCAGGTGCAGCATCTACACCCACAGTAATCAGTCGCAAACTCCAGAAGCTGCCCCCACCCCACTGCATGAGGCTTTGGGGGGGGGGGAACTAGACACAAACCATAACAGTAGAATAACAATGAATTTTGGTTTTTGATTCAATCAGCTAATCTGTGTCTTTTGATTGGGAATAAACCTTTCCTTCCTTCCTAAATAAACCTTTCCTTCCTTCAGTTTGGGTGTGGGGTATTTGTCCCAGAAACGAGAGAAACCAATTGCATTTGAGAGTTATTTACTGAAAGGCATTGACTTATTCCTGTCATTGCATTATTTTTCCACTTGCCATGATTCCTTTTTTTCTAGGTATCTCTGAGTATGTGGCTGCCGACATCAGCAGGGCAGCCAGTTTTAATACATTGTTTTCTAGTTCTAATACATCGTCCTTACACTGGGCACTTCTGCTGCCCATACTTTCAGTAAAGTATTTTATTGCCCAGGATTTCTGTCTAGTAGCTTTTCATGGACTCTAATTCTTTAACTTTCTCTATAGCACATTTCTGCTTGCTCTCTGGCCGGGGCACCACTCTGTGTGGCTTTTCCTTGGTCCTTCCGTGGTCACTTTCCCCAGAGTGACATTTTTATAACCTGTGAACTTGGTTGAATCCCTGGGTCACTACATTTAGTATTTCCCAGCACAGGGTGCTGGGGGCTCCTGTGCAGGCACCTACCTGCCTGTCAGTGGGTGCAGTGTATAGGATGGTTGGTGGGCATGACATTTCTGGGTTTGGGAAGGAATGGGAAAGTACTTATTTCTAAGTCAGTCTGGCCTCTTCTTTTCCCAGGTTCCCACCACTCACTGATGCTGCTCCCTGGCTTTCAACTTCTCTATCTCTGAGACAGGCCAGGATCCAGGTGAGTTGCTTCCATAAAGCCCCTTTCTGTGTTGTCTGTCCTCTTTGTTTACCCCTTGCCTAGTTGTCACTGATGCGCAATCTCCTGACCAGCTGTGAAATATGTTTGAACATGGCTGACTTGGCCCTTCTGACCTTAAAACTTTGGCTCTTTTGAGGTTGGAGGGAAGACCTTTTGCATGTAGTAACTCCTCCCCAGATAGCTGAAACAAATTTTTCTTTGTTTTTAAAAATGGTAATCAAGTAGTTGTTTGGTTGCTATAAGGATAAAAAAAATTATTGGAACCAAAAAGTAAAATGTGTAAGTTGATATGTTGTCTGAGGGCAAGAAGTAGGAGTTGAGATGATGAAGGGATTACATTTAGAGGCAGTTAGCGTATGACCCCATCAGTGCAGCCATGTGTAGTATATATTCACATCTATCTGTCTGTCTGTCTGTCTGTCTATTCATCTATCTATCTAATCTGTCTCTCTGCTTATTAGATCTTCAAAAGTTTTTCTTTTATTTATTCCTAGGATAAGAATTGTTGGATCATAAAGCAAAAAACTCTTTCAAATTTCTCTTTAATTTCTCCACATGCCATCAGATTTATCTCCAAAATGATTGTACTATTTTATATGCCCACCAACAGAGTATAAAAATTCCCCTTTCACCACACTAGGATTCCAAATTTCTGTTACTCTGATGAATACACGGTGGTATCTTGCTGTTTTAATTTTCATTTCTCTAATTGCAAGTAAATCCAAAAGCATATTATCATATTCAGGGTATCTTTTTCTGTAAACTGCTTTTCTTTGTTCATTTTTTCTATTTAGTTCAGTTTCTATTAAATTTTACATATATTAGGTTATAAAAATTTATATATTAACCTTATAATTTAACTATTTACATGTTGATCTTCAGTTTATCTGGTCATAAATTTATCTTTGTTTCTAAGTGAAGGTTCTGTTTTTCTCTATAGAATAAAGCTATTTCCCCAACATCTACTGAACAATTCTTTTCCCCACTGCTGCTATACTATATATCAAGTTATATCTACAAAAACCTATTAACATTTCTGGATTTTCTATTCTGTCCCATTTTTATTTTGGTATTCTCATCTTACTTGCCTGTGTAAAGATTTTAAGTCTAGTAGAGGAAGGTTCTTCTTTTGTTTGCAAAAATGCAGAGCTGGCCAGATAGCTCAGCAGATTAAAGTGCCTGCTGAGGCAGATTCAGCGACCGGGGTTCAATCCCCAGCATTCAGTGCTGTGCCGCGCTGTGCCGTGCTGTGCCATGCTGTGCTGGCCGGGCTCCCAGGACTGCCAGGACTGGATGTGGTGGTGCGTGCCTGTAATCCCAGTGGTTGGGAGACTGAAAACAGGAGGATCACTTCGAGTGAGACCCTGTGGACCCTGTACTAAACACATAAAAAACTGCTTTAGCTGGGGCTGGGGATATAGTTTAATAACAGTGCCTGCCTGACAAGCGCAAGGTCCTGAGTTCAGTTTCTGGTAAAAAAAAAAAAAAAAAAAAAAAAGCTTAATTATTTATAGATCTTTATCAGTTTATATTTAGCTTTCCTATTATCTTATATGTATTTTAATTTTTGTTAGAAGTACAGGAGAATGTCTTTGTAACTTTAAGATAGAAACTACTTTTTTAACTAAACAAAAATGTACCGATGGCTTTAACTGTATCAAAATTAAGAATTTTTTTTTATCATAGACAAAGGAAACAAATTAATTATAATCTGGAGGAAGATACTTTCACCTCTAACTGAAAATATTAATCATTTTATTATATATGAATGCGCATAGACGTATATATCCTGTCTTCCAAAGGAAGCCAGAAATACAATTTTTAAGTGATCTTTCCAAATTTCAGATCATTTACAAACGGTTAAGTTTCAGTTACTATGTATATTCTGATTAGGCTCATAAACCAATTACTTAATATATCTTGAACAGATAGACTTGCAGTTGCTAAATTCCACCTGCATACACAGAGCTTCTAGTCAGTCTTAAAAACTGTATTCTTAAATATGAATGGACAGTTGTGAATCATCAGATATTTAAGGAGTCCCTGCGCATGACTAATGTACACAAACTGAAAAATCCATCTCTTGGGAAACAAAGGTGATTCTGGAAACAGAAGGCAAATTTAATTGTATCACATATATCAATCTCTTTTTCCAGGCATGAAAAACTATTTCTAAGTCTCAAGACTGATGTTTGGGTCGCAAATTAGGATCTTTATTGGCTAGCTCTCGTTATGGAAAATTAGGTATTATTTCTAGACTATAATTCACATTGCAAAAATCTTACCATGTTCCTGGTCAAGGATTGGTCACTTCTGACTCTGCATACTATCTGCAGGATTAAATGTCATCACACCACCAGAGTGCTCAGGTGAAAGACAGAGTGATGACAAATTGAGTTCTTGTGAGAAACACCACTTGTCAGTGCTATGCATTGTTCTTTTGGAGACACATCAGGCCCTATTGGCCTAAGACAGGATTTGATGACAGGACACTTTTCATTGCTTTTGCATTATATTACCCTAGTGTATTTTTAGAACTATGTAAAAAGGAAATGTCAATTCTTTCATATCTTCTATTTTGCTAGAATAGTAAGACAGAATAAGGCCAAGAGCAAATATTTTATTATAATGTGCTATATGCTTTTAAGGAATAATTAGAGTGAATCATTGGCTTTCTTAGTTTGAAATAGAATCTTATCAGGGTGTTCAACATTTGCGCAATCTACGTTTTTAATGGAGAAGTTTGAATAGAAGAATTTGGCTAGAAATTGTGGCTGTTTGCTTTTGAAATAAAACACTATGTCCTTAATGACTGAGCAACTAGGGTCCACATTTATTCACTGAAAACTATTTAATACTTTTAACTGTAGAGTTTTCTGAAATTTGTTTACCTAAAATATACCGAGTAACTACCAAATTCATGGCCTAGGATAGGATAGGACAGGACAGGACAGGACATGACAGGACAGTACAACAAAGGTAAATTGGTTCTGAGAAAATCCCCTCAGGATTTACCCTGAAACCCTGTACCACAGTTTGTAGATCCTTTATCAGTGTCATCATTTGGATGAGTCATGGCCATTGTTTGATTAGTTTGTTCTCTGAGAGCCTGAGAGGATGTTTTCTTTCCATGTGACTCTCCTTAGGCACACTCTACATCATCAAACACTTTCCTCTGTGGCCCCATAATCTCCTTGATCAGAAAATTTGGAACACCACAGAGTTATAGGATGTTACAGTACAGGTTCTCCTATGTCCTGAGTCCTCACTGACCTTGAATGGCTAGGGCCAAAATGTTGGCTGTCCTTGCAGCCCTTCTTTTTCTCTAAGTTTTGGTCTGCAAACTTAAGTTGTTAACCCTCCAGAAGAGAAGCTTAATGATATTGTTACCCTATAACATAGGCAGTGGAGCTTAACCTCGCTATCTGTCTGAATATCAAACATCTTAGACATAGTGTGGAACGGGTATTTTCCATCAAGTATTGATGTTAAACTTTAAATCCCTACAGAATGTGAAGAAAAAAATACAAAAAAATATAAAAAATAGGGATAAACAATTACATATTTTCACACAGAAATTTAGAAATCTAACCATATACAGCACTGTCGCAGGACAGTCCTGCTTTGCCTTCATACTTTTAACATGCTTATATTCACCATGCTTAGCGCCACTGGTCATTGCAGTTGGGTTTAAGAAGTATGTGCTGTACTTTGTTAAGAATGGAATAATGCTGTGGATTATACTGCCTGAGTTCAAATCGGTTTTATAGTTTAATAATTCTGTGACCTTATGTAAATTAGTGATCATTTCTATTTTTTAATCTATGTAGTTGTAGTAAAAATAGTATATAGGGGGCCTGGCCCTAGCTCAGTCCTTTAAGTGGCTGCTTCCACAAAGCTGTCAGCCTCAGGTTGCTGGAGTTCGAACCTCACAACTCTCCTGCTGGCCAAAAGTGCCCTGAAGGCATTCGAGGAACAAAAAAAAAAAAATAGTATATAGGTGTTTGTGAAATAAATAAGTTATGAAGATATAATGCAATAGTACTTATAAAGGATGGGGGAGTATCATGTTTTATGGACACTTAGGAACTTTCTTGTAATCACATTTTGAAATAGATTTTATTGCACTTTTTTGGTATGAGGCAAACCAAAGTTTAAAAAGAATGAATAATTTAAGAATCCACAAAGCTAGAACTGAATTTTTTTGGATTATTATTTTTTTTTAGAAAACAAAATGGAGAAAAACAACATTAGAAATGATGGAAAATTTCACTAAACAAAATAATAGGAATTGAACAATGGCTGCTGTATTACATAATGCTATCTTCAAATTAGTTGTCCAGATTACCAGATATAGCTGGGGAGATGGCTCAGTGGAGTAAGTGCTTGCCTGGTACGTGCAAGGTCCTGAGTTTGATCCCTAGAACCACCAAAACAAACAAACAAACAAACAAACAAACAAACAAACAGATTGCCAGCTATACATGTGTAAGATTTTAGAACTGAATTTTTTAAAAAATGTATTTGGTTGTTGCAGTATCTCACCACTCAGCTTGGACTCATGGTGATCCTTCTGCTTTCAGCCTCCCCAGTGTTGGGGTTATAGGCATGCACCACTACACTTACCTGTGCTCTGGCTGGCTCAGCTTGTCCTGAGGGTGGTGCTGGCATGGCATGTGGTGCTGGGGATTGAACTGGGGTCCCTGCACTTGCCTAAGCTTGCGTAAGGAGGTACTTCAATCCGCTGAACTATCTTGCTGGCCCCAGAACTGAACTTTTATTCGTTATTCACATTGTAAACAGATTTATGGTTTTTTTTTCTTTTCTTTCTTTTTTTTTTTTTTTTTTTTTTTTTTTTTTTTTTTTTTTGGTACTGGGAATTGAACTCACAACTCTGCCCTTGCAGGGTAGGCACTGTGCTACTGAGCCACATCCCAGCCCCTCACAAACAGATTTATGGAATTTTCATAGGACACTGTGACCTAGTTTTGAGTCAGTAAAGTGTAATCTCCATAATCCTTGGTGCCTCTTATGAATGATTGGGATTTTAAAGACTCAAGACCCAGAAAATGATTAAGGGGAAGAAGTTAGAGAAAAAAAGAAATTCCTCCCTATACCAGGGAACATTCTGAGATGTTTGAAGGTCATACTGTTCTTTTATCTTTCTGTTAGTCTGCAGGCCTGGTCTTAATGGTGAAGCCCTTAGATAGTTAAAGAAAATCTCTGGGCTGGCAAAATAGCTCAGTGGACTGAAGCACCTGCTTAGGCAAACTTAGGCAAGCGCAGGGATCCCAGTTCAATCCCTGGCCACATGGCATGCCTTCCCTGCCCCTAGGGCAGGCTAAGCTGGCCACAGAGTCAGAATGTAGTGGTGTACACCTGTAATCCCAGTGCTGGGGAGGCTGAAAACAGGAGTATTACTGTAAGTCCAACCTGCGTAGTGAGACACCGTAACAATCAAATACATTAAAAAATAATAAATAAATAGAAAATCTCTTTACACCTAATGTCTTTCTTAAGAGAGTAAATGGACAAAACCCCCAGAAAGACATTAATAAATTGGCTTTTAGAAACTAACACCAATCAACTTTCTTTCCTAATGCAAAGTTGAGACCAAATAAAGGAGCAAAAGGAGTTTGTTGGATTAGACTGCTAGAGAAGTATAGAGTCAGGGAAATAATAACATTATTCAATGTTATAATAAAAATTATGCTTTTGTAAATTTTGTGGTGAGATTTATCAGTAGCTCATATTTTAATATTCTTATAAATGCTGTGTTTTGTTTTTGTTTGTCACCATGAAGTGGAAGTACAGTTGCATTTCAATAAACTTTATTAAATAAAAAATTTAAATAAAAATTGTGGATGCATAGTCGGTAAGAATAAAGGAGAACATAGTGAAATTAAGGGAAGCACCAATTGCTAGAAAAATAGGCTTTCCACATGTCAAAGACTGAAACTAGACCCATGTCTTATACCATACACTAAACTAAATTTGAAATGGATCAAAGATCTAAATGTTAAAACAGAAACATTAAATCAGCTGGAAGAGAGAATAAGTAGAACTCTTGAAGACGTAGGTGTAGGCAAGACTTTATGAACAAAACCCAGTCACACAGAAAATATCATAAAGAATCAACAACTAGGATCTCATCTTATTTAAAAGCTTTTGCATAGCAAAAGAAATAGAGTGAAGAGACAGCCTTCAGAGTAGGAAAAAGATTTTGCTAGCTGTTCCTCAAAGGAGTAATATCTAGAACTAATACCTAGAATATATCAGAATTCCAAGACCTAAGACTTAACTCTAGAAATGGGCATCTGAAAGAAAATACAAAGGGTAAATAAATACTTGGCAAAATGTTCAACATCACTGGTTATTCAAGAGATCCAATTTAAAATGACACTGAGATACCATTTCACACCAGAAGGATTGGCACTTATCAAGAAATCAACCAATAACAAATGCTAACAGGGCTGTGAGGAAAAAGGAATTTTTGTGCATTATTTTGTTTTAAAAATTATTACCCAAAAAGAGTACAAAATAGAAAAAAATCTCATATATTAGAAATGATACACAACTGTACCAGACAAAACTAGTAGAAATTTTACCATGATTGCTTACTAGATAAGCTTGCAAAATTGGTTTTAAAAAAAGAAAGAGAACAGGGCCGGCCAGGTAGCTCAGTGGATTAAAGGGCCTGCTTAGGCAGAGTGCAGCAGCCAGGGTTCAATCCCTGGCATGCTGTGCCAGCCCTGCCCCCAGGGTGCACTGAGACAGCAATTGAGGCTGGGTGTGGTAGTGCAGCCTGTAATCCCAGCTTTGGGATGCTAAAAACAGGAGGATCACAACAAATCTGATCTATGCAGTGAGACCCTGTAGTCCCTGTCTTAAATACATAAAAAGAAGAAAACAAAGTTATAGGAAATAAAAAGGACAAGAAAATTGCTGAAGCATCATCTGTTCCCCTTTATACCCTGTGTAGGCCATGCAGAAATCAGCAGTACAAATTATCTAAGCCATTCTACATACATATGTAAATATATCTTTTCTGCCTCCTCCATGTCCTTCTCCTCATCTCAGTTTTTCCTTCCCTTTGAACAGATACTTCCCTTTCACAATATCTATTCTACCTTTCAGATTTGGATCACTCTTTAAGGTTCTTAACACTAGCAAGACAATATGACATTTGCACATGTGGCTCTGATTTATTTCACTTGAGAGTATGGGCTCTAGTTGCATCCATTTACCTATAAAAGCATTGAATTTATCCTTTTTTTATTTTGACATCAGTTATTTTATTTTAAAGAAAAAAATAAAAAC
>NW_004524910.1:479830-493394 GCF_000260255.1 Octodon degus
GTGCTGGGCCTGCGCTCTGGGTCTATTCAGGATCCGGAGGACCCCAGGTTGTCTATCTCACTCGCCGGGCCTGCGCTCTGGGCCTATTCAGAATCCAGAGGACCCCAGGTCGCCTCACTCACTCGCCGGGCCTGCGCTCTGGGTCTCGAATTTATCCTTTATTTTATAGCTGAGTAATACTTCATTGTGTAAAAATAACACATCTTCTTTATCCATTCCTTAGTTGATCAGCATCTGGATTGTTTCCATGATTTAGCTATGACAAATTGTGCTTCTATAAACATGGGCGCGCATATATCACTGTGGTATGATATTTTAAGTTCATTTGAAAAGATACCTAGGAGATGAATAGCTAGGTTGATTGGAACTTCCAATCTTAGTTTTTTGAGAAATCTCCACGCCAATTTCCATAGTAGTTTATCAGTCTGTACTACCACCAACAATGGAGAAGTGTTCCTTTTTCCCCACAGCTCCTCCAGCATTTGTTATTGGTTGACTTCTTGATAACAGCCATTCTGTCTGAGGTGAGATGGAAACTCAATGTTGTTTCATTTGCATTTTTAAAAAAAATGTGCTTATCTCACTATGCAGCTTGAACTTATAGTGATCCTTTTGTTTTCAGCCTCCCCAGTGCTGAGAGTATAGATGTACACTATCATGCCTGGTTTCAGTATCCACTCAACCTGCCCCAGGGAAGGGCCAGTGTGGCATGTGGTGTGGGGAATTGAACCCTGGTCCCTGTGCTTGCCTAAGCAGGCACTTAGTCCACTGAGCTACCTCATGGACCCTTAATTTGCATTTCTTGAATGACCAATGGTGTTGAACATTTTTCCGTATGTATTTTGCCATTGAACATTTTGCCATTTTTATTTTTTCATCTAAGAAGTGTGTATTCATCTCAGACACCCATTTTTGGATTGGGTAGTTGAATTTTGGGGGCCTGATTTTTAAAACTTCTTCATATTTCTAGATGGAAGGCCTTTGAAGAGACAGTTGACTATAATTGTTTTTCAATTTGTGGGTTTTCTTTTTACTGTGTTGGTGATTTATTTTGATGTGCAGAAACTGAAAAAGATGAGATCCCAGTTGTTTTTTCTTTGAAGTATTTCCCTTCAGTTTGGTGTTTGTTCATGAACTCTCTACCTACCTTTATATCTTTTAAGATTTCTACCTACATTTTCCTCCAGAAGATTTAATGGTTCGGCTTTAATATGTAAATCTTTGATCCATTTTGAGTATAGTTTAGTTCATTGTGATAGAAATGGGTCTAATTTTAGCCTTTGGCATGTGGAAAGTCAGTTTTTCCAGCAGCATTTATTAAAGAGGCTATCTTTCTTCTAGTAAACGTGTTTGGTGCCTTGTCAAAGATGATTTGGCTGAGTATGTTTGTAGTTTTGTCTGCATCTTCTAATCTGTTCCATTGATCCTCAGATCTGTTTTTTCTTCCAGTACCATGCTGACTTTATCACAGTAACTTGTATACAATTGCAACTCAGGAATTGTGACGCCTCCTGCATTCCTTTGTTTCTTAGCATTGCTTTTGCTATTCTAGGTCTTTTTTGGTTCCAGATGAAGTTTCAGGAATGTTTTCTCTAGATCTGTGTGGTATAACAATGGTATTTCAATCGAGATTGCATTGAATCTGTATAACAATTTTGTGATTATGGCCATTTTCACAGTGTTGGTTTTCTGCACTGTTGGTGGGTGTGTTGATTGGTACAACCACTAGAAATCAGTGTGGAGAATCATCAAAAAACTAAAAGTAAAGGTTACATTTGACCCAGGTAATTGTCCCTTTTTGATATCTTCCCAAAAGAATTAAAAGCATCATATGATATGTGTATTATATTTATAGCAGCACAATGTGTAATAGTTAAATCTTGGAAGTAGCCCAAATGTCCATCAACTGATGAATAGATAAAGAGGATGGGTTGTTTTTTTTTTTTAATAAAATGGAGTACTTCTCTGAAATAAAGAAAGATAAACTTGAGATGTTTATCAGTAAATGTACGGACCTTGAAACCATGCTGTTAAATCAAATAAATCAGACAGACATGTTTAAATATTGCATTTTTCTCTGGCGTGGTAAACTGAACAAGTAAATAAAGTAGATATTGAGAAATAGAAAATGTTCAATTGGAAAAGGGAGTAAGGGAGGAGAAAAGAATAGAAGGAAGAATGGAAACAAAACTTTTGTAAATTGGGCAAGGAACAGGGATTGAAGAAAGAGAAAGGAATTGGAAAAAAAAGAATCAAGCTATAATAACATGGACGGGTACAAATTCCCTATCGGGAATACGAGCATTATATCTAAAATGTACCAATAAAATTAATTTAAATAAAAAACCATAAAAAGGAGAAAGTGGTACTAGTTGAGTAATAAAGAGGTAAAGATTGAAGGGAAGTTAGACAGGTTGTTATATGCAGGTGAAAATAAGAGAGAAGGCACAGAGTGCTTAAATCCTCACTATTCCGCGTGGCTGTCATGTCAGCAGCAGGTCGTCACCTCGAGTTTACTAGTGATGCACTATTTCAGACTCAACCTATAATTGGAATCTACTTTTAACAAGATTCCTGAATAATTTCAATGCACATTAAAATATGAGCTGTGAACATCAAAGATACACAGATGGTGTGATGAGAAAAATATTTATTTGGGTGATGGAATGGGGCAGCCTAATGGATGAAAAAGGGATGTATGCACGTATGTATTCTAAAAGCTTCCAGGAGAGAGCTGGCCATGGAGTAACTTGTAAATGCAGCTGGTTGTGAATTATGCATTAGTCTCCACTCAGGCTTTCAAAGCCTTGGTGATGAGAGAAAGGTTGGAAGTGTCTTAAGGGCGACAGTTATTAGAAATTTCTACAAGATTCTAATAGTATTAGGTATTACTTTGTCAGTTTTTCGTGCATAATGTAAACCTCCCTTCTTTTAAAATATTATAGGAATATGTCAGAAGTAATTTAAAACTGGAAATCACTCCCATCAGCGTGGACTCTCAGCAGCCTTACTTCTTAGCCACATTCTCCAACTATTTGTTTTTTGACCCATTTGCAAGTCCCACTGAAGCTGAGCACCTCTTGGATGTGCTCCACCTCCCAACCTTGTGTCCTTGACTGTCTCTTCTTTCTTTCACAAACAGTATGTCTCTAGTATGGATTCCACTTTCACCAACACATGGATAATTCTCTGATTTATTTTCAGTTCCTTTAGTCTCTAAAGCCTCAGTCCTACTGCTCAGTGTACATATGTTACTAGATATTAAACAGGCAACTCAGACTGATGTGGACTATATGTTCAGTTATGGTTTGTGTACAGCTGTCCCCCCAAAGCCTCTTGCAGTCTTGTGGTGGCTTCTGGAGTTTGTGATTGATTATTGTGGGTGTGGATGCTGCACCTGCCCTGGAGCAGGTAATTTGCATTTCATTGTAAGGAGGAAAGAGAGGCTAGCTGCTTAAGCTGCTACTACGCTTCCATTTGGCTCTCTTGCTCTTTACCACTGCCATGATAAGTTGCTTTCTGCTATGGCCTTGGAGCCAGCTGAATATAGACTGAAACCTCCAGTAACTGTGAGTTAAATAAACCTTTCCTTTCTTCATTTTGAGTGTCAGGTATTTGTCCCAGCAATAAGAGAAGAGTAACTGAAACATGTTCCCATCCGAACCTACTGTCCTAGCCTATACACTAAAATCCTAACTTCCACTATGACAGTAGTAGGAGTTGGGGCCTCTAGAGGCTAACTAGAAGATTGAGTCTTCATGAATGGGATTAATGTCCATAGTACAAGGAACACAAAGAGGTGTCTTCTTTTTATACTATGCAAGGACACAATGAAAAGATGGCCCTTTGTACACTAGGAAAAGATCCTTTACCAGAACTCACCCATGCTGGCATTCCTTTTTTTTTTCATTTATGTATTTAGTACAGGGTCTCACCATGCAGCTCAGACTCGTAGTGATCCTCCTGTTTTCAGCCTCCCGAGCACTGGGATTGCAAGTGTGCACCATGCCTAGACTTGGTCACTGGCTTAGCATGCCCTGGAGGCGGGGCTTTTGGGGCATGCGGGAATTGAACCCTAGTACCTGTGCTTGCCAAGGTAGGCACTTAGTCTACTGAGCTATCTCGCAAGTTCTCCATGCTGGCATTCTGATCTTGGACTCCCAAGTTTATAGAACTATGAGAAATAAATGTTTAAGTTAGTCTGTGGTGATTTGTTACAACAGCTCAAGGTGACTAAGACATGAACACATAGAATTCATCTTTTTTCTCCTTAAAATGCTCCATATTTACCCTATGTGTCATTACCATGAACTTAGTTCCCTATGCAAGAATCATAGATATCACTTCACATGGCTGCTTTCCCCACACTCTCCATTTCTAATTACCACTAGAACACTGAATCTGTCTATCACTTCTTGACTTTTCAATTCAGATATTGCATAAGTTCAGTGCTTTCTCAGTATTTTCCTTGAAATATGCGTATTTGTCATTTAATGACTTATATGTTTAATGACTGTTTCGATATATGACCTAACACTTGGACTTAAGATCTGTTTTTTTGTTTGGTTTGGTTTAATTAAAAATGGAAAAAATTTGGGGTTGGAACCTTAAGGGCCCCTTTTGGGAAAGAACCCTTAAAAAAGAAATTTTGCCGAACAACGGAAAAAAACGCAAGGTTATATTCTGTGATATATTACAGTAGTACATGTAAGAGCTGTACAAGTAAAAGCAAAGTGGTGCCAGGAAGATAGCTCAGTGGTCTAAGCACCTTTCTGGCATGTGTAAGGACCATGGTTTGGTCACCAGTACTACATGACATGCTGGCCCTACACTAAACCAGCTACCAAAACTGAGCATGGTGGTGTACGCCTGTAATCCCAGCACAGAGAATGCTGAGACAGGAGAATCACTACAAGTCTGAGCTGTATAGTGAGACCCTGTACCAAATAAATAAATAAAAGTTTTTTTTTAAATGAAATAAAAGCAAAGTCATGAAGTTGGAGTTTTCTTTGTTCTAAGTATGGTAATGTCGTATTATATACAGTGACTTACTTAACAGCTAATTCATTTAATGACCTAGTCCCAAGACCCAGATTTAGTTGTTGAAGGAGGAATGTTTGTATTCCAGTAGTGTCTTTAACTGTCTCAGATCCTTACTCTAGCCATATTTACTTTTTAATCTCAGCGATACAGGTAGAGTGACATTTCTAAAATGTCAACTTTTAAAGCTGGGATATCTTCCAGGCTAAAACTGGACAATAATTCCTCATTTCCTATTGAATATAGCTTTATATCTCATTGCAACTCTATGTGTAACCATTGTCTTCTGCTTTAAAATTTCCTGAAAGAAAAATCTGTTTTATGGCACCATACTCCAACTGACCACTTCCTGTCTTTTGGAACCTTGCATCATCACTCACAGATTTCAATATTTGGGCCTAATGCCCTGGCCTATTTACATTATATGTATTCTTTCAATATCTTTAAAAAATAAGCCCTATTTCTATGCACTGTGGAGGCATTCAGGATCTAGAAGATGGCAATGGCTAACGGGGTCATATGACTAGGGACAGTCACACCTTGTTTGTAAATATCTAGGTAAATGTCCAAGGAAGTTAAAAAAATCAAAATAATGAGGTTTCTTTATGTGTTTAGTACAGGGTCTACAGGATCTCACTACACAGATCGGACTCGTAGTGATTCTTCTGTTTTCAGCCTCCCAAGTGCTGGGATTACAGGTGCATGACACCACGCCCAGTCTCAGTCACCATCTCAGCATATCCCAGGGTCGGGGCCGGTACGGCATGTAGGGGATTGAACCCTGGCCCCTGCATCTGCCTAAGCAGGTGCTTTAATCAAACACTGAGCTATCTGGCTGGTCCTGAAAAAAGGTTTTTTATTGTCAGAAAGGTATTAAAGGTTAAAAGGATAAAAGTTAGAATGAAGTGGTGTTAGGTTGGAACGGGAGGTATCAGTTATAGTAAACTTACTGATCTGCTTAGCTAACAGACACGGAGCAATTTATGATTTAAATATGTGGATGAATGTGTATATTGTATTTCTATCTGATGAGAGAACCTAAAACCAGTGGCATTCAGTTAGCAAAGAGCAGACCTAGTGGCCAGGTCTTGGTTATTAAATATTTTCTCTAGTAAGAGAAACCAGGATTTCTTAGACAAATGTTTAATGAAACAATAGGACAAGAAAAGCACAAGACGAACCAGAAAATGTCTTTGTAATAAAGCAAGGAAAGGAAAATTGTGGGGTCTTGTCAAGAGGAGGTAATTCCCAACTTGATGAATAGGATTATTTGATCATCAAAATAGATGACAATAATAGGTTTATTAAAATAAAGATCAATGAATCCATAGTGAGATAAATTAATAAAATAAATATGAGAGGAGCTCTTATAGTATAAATAAGAGCTCTCATATTTATAGTATAATACCAGCTATTATACTGTAAAGAGGTGTTATAGAAAGTTATTCATTATCAAACATCAAAATAATTTCTTAGGAATCATCAGTAGGCTATAAAAATGGTAGGTAAAAGTTGGATGAAGAATAGGATGTTTATGCATTCTTCTCAAAGAATGTTCTACCACATAAGACATGGATTATAAAATCAAGGATATAAAACTGGCAATATAGCTCAGTGGCACAGGCACCTGCCTAGCAAGCACAAGGTCATGAGTTTAATTCCAGTACCAAAAACAAAAAATATCCTTGAATTTCTTTTTTTCTTTCTTTATATAAATACAGACTCATGACCTATGACTTTTTATGACTGTGACTTTTTTTTTTTATAATGAGTCCTCTTTACTTTTTTTTTTAACATTTATTTATTTGTGTGTGTGTGTGTGTGTGTGTGTGTGTGTGTGTGTGACCAGCTCAGCCCACCAGGGGGCGGGGCTAGCTGGCATGTGGTGCGGGGGCATTGAACCGTGGTCCCTCTGTTTTGCCAAGCTTGTTCCAAGTAGGTGCTTTAGACCACTGAGCCATCTCACCAGCCCCCATGACTGTGACTTTTTAAGATTGCTATTTCTCTACCACATTTTTGTTATCTATTTTCCTTTCTCAATTCAGCTATTTTCTAACGCTCTTCCAAAGGCACATGGAAGTAAATTTATGAAGCATAGAAGTATGTATATTTATAAATGTAGAAAGTGTATTTAGTAAACACAGAAATGCTAAAACATGATGGGTAATCTTTGGGGCTGCTTGGATTTAAAATCCCGCAGTATATGTGGTTTTCAGGCATGCCACTTGCCCTCTCCTGTCTGTTTCCTTATGTGCAAAGGGGAAGTGGGAATGCTCACTTCATGACTGGCACAATAAAGTCAGGGCTGTAACTGAAGTACTTCACATAGTGACAAGTGCATGTTAAATAACTGAGTGTCTAGTCAAAACTTCCTAAAGGGATTCTGAGAGAGATCACTGCTGAACAAAAGCTGAATTTGAGGCATTTTATTTATTGGAATCCATGTAGACCCCCAAGATACAGTCTTTAAAAACCTGTTATATTCTTGCAGTATTGAATTAATATGTCCAAGCTATGAAAATGTAAAATGTTTGGTATGGCAGATAGGAAGTATCTCTTATGTGAAGATTTTAATTATAATAACATGCGGGTTTTCTTAACAACTTAAAACCACTGTTATCACTGCCCAGAATCATAAAACAATAGGGAAGATGGAAGGAAGGGAGAGGCAGCTATTTTTACTGAGACCAGAATGGAACAAAGTCTGGGTATGTTAGGCAGTGCCTGACAGTGTTTCTGTGAGCTATTTAGAAACTTATTTTAAGAAGTATTGAATTTTATCAGCTCACCACTGAAGCAGAAAAAGCTCAGCTTGCTTGTGATGCTTGTGGAATACAAGAAATTTATCTGTGCCAGAGCATAGAAGGACTGTATAGGAAAGGAGATACAAGAAAAAAACTGGGGGAGGAAAAAAACACAATTAAAATTCATGATCTTAGCTCTCATTCCAAAATAAAGTCCTGCCCAAGTGATGCTCAACGTACATTGCCTTTGAAAATTGTTGAGAGTCAGAAAGAGTCATTTTAAACCATTGTATCTGCTTGGAAATCTTGACTTCGTCACTTTATAACCAACTGTGATTTTGGATAAGCTGTCCTCTCAAAGGAGGTGATATCAAAATGATCATCACATGCATGCAATAAGTACTTACTGCTCTTCTTCTGATAGGAAGCATAAAGAAACAAAATTGACAAAATTTTTAAGAAAAGTTTCTGTTCATCTTTAAAGATTGTAAATACTTTTGTACATTAAGTAATTGCTATCTTAATTTTTAAATACTTATAAATACATAGGTAGTTGTAAAGACACAGGGATAGCTCAGTGGAGAGCACTTTTATTCAGTGTGTGCACTCTAGTAAGGGTATCCCTCCTCAAACTCTGTTAAGCCCTAATCTTTTCTCCACTTCTGTTATTATCTTAAAAATTGTTTTAACTCTTAAGCACTAATTCTAGAAATCTTTTGGTGAAACTTTTGGGTCTTCTATAGAGAGGATCATGTCATTTGCAAATGATGTTAATTTAACTTGTTTGCTTGATAGGATAATTTATTATCTATCTATCTATCTATCTATCTATCTATCTATCTATCTATCTATCTATCTATTTTCTTCACCTAATTTTTCTGGATACTGATTCAAGGACTATGTTGACAAGAGTAGTAACAGTGGACATCCTTGTCTTGTTTCTGATTTTAGAGGAAAAGCTTTCACTTTTTCCTGAATTTAGTGTGATATTGGCCATTGGGATTATCATAAATGACTTTTTATTTTTTAGAGAATTTAAAATAATGATAATAAAAAATTAGAAATGATACAGAATTTCACTAAACAAGATGATAAGAATTTGAGAGTTTATGCTGCATTGCATAGTGTTATCTTCAATTTAGTTGTTTAGGTTACCAGATATGTGTGGAAAATTGGAAAAAGAAAAAAAAAAAGCCTTAATTGCTCCTTTTGAGAGACCAGCGGAAATCCACAGTGTAATTACCCAAGCCTACCTGTGTGCATACTCAGATATAGCTCTCCCTCCACTTCTCCACATCTCAGGAATTCCTTCCCTTTGAACAGATTCATTCGCTTTTCACAGGATCTGTTGTACCTTTCAGATTTTGTTTAGTCTTTTGTTTTAGTTCTTATGCTAGTGAGACAGCCCAATGTTTGCACATGGGGATCTGATTTATTTCACTTAACGGTATGGTCTGTAGTTGAACCTATTTACCCATAAAAGCCTCAACTTTATCCTTTTTCATATCTGAGTAATATTCCATTGTGTAAAAATCCCACTTCTTTATCCATTCCTAAGTTGGTGGGCATTTGGTTTGTTTCCAAGATCTAGCTATGACAAATTGCACTGTTATACACATGGGTGCACATATGTTGCTGTGGTATGATGTTTTCAGTTCATTTGGAAAAATACCCAGGAGGGGAATAGCTGGGTTGAATGGAACTCCAAATCCTCATTTTTTAAGAAATCTCCACACTGATTTCCATAGTGCTTGTACCAGTACACTACCACCAACAGTAGAGCAGGCTTCCTCTTTCCCCACAGCCTCTCTAGCATTTCTTACTGGTCGATGTATTCATGATAGCCATTCTTTCTGTGGTGAGATGGAACCTTAGTGTTGTTTTACTCTACATCTCTTGAATGACCAATGATTTTGAACATTTTTTTCTATACTTACTATTTGTATTAATTCCCCTGAGAAGTCTATATTCATCTCAGATTCCCATTTTTGGATAGGGTCCTTGAATCTTGAGCCCTGATTTTTTACAATTCTTCATATGTTCAGGATAGAAGGCCTTTGTCAGAGGGACAGTGGGTTATAATTTTTTCCCAGTGTGTGGATTTTCTTTTCCTCTGTT
This sequence comes from Octodon degus, assembly GCF_000260255.1. Classification (NCBI taxonomy): domain Eukaryota; kingdom Metazoa; phylum Chordata; class Mammalia; order Rodentia; family Octodontidae; genus Octodon; species Octodon degus. Next base: position 489,733 of record NW_004524910.1, read on the forward strand.
GATGATATCTTTTTTTTGTATTTAGGACAGGGTTATAGGGTCTCACTGTGTGATCAGACTTCTAGTGATCCTCCTGTTTACAGCCTCCCAAGTGTTGGGATTACAGGCACACTTCAATTGCCCTCTCAGCATGCCCAGGGGACAGAGCCAGCACAGCAGGCCTGGGGATCTAATTCCTGGCCCCTGTGTCTGCCTAAGCAGGCACTTTAGTCCACTGAGCTATTTGGGTAATATTTTTTGATGTGCAGAAACTTTTCAAAACTATGAGATTCCAGCTGCTACTTCTTTGAAGAATTTTCCATGCACTTTGGTTTTGGTTCATGAACTTTCCACCTACTTCTATATCTTTAATAATTCTACCTACATTTTACTCCAGATTTATTGTTTCAGTTTTAATATTTAAATCTTTGATCCATTTGTACTGTAATTTAGTTCATGGTGGTAGACATGGGTCTAATTTTAGCCTTTGGCATGTGGGAAGCCAGTTTTTCCAGCACCATTTATTAAAGAGGCTATCTTTCTTCCAGTAAATGTGTTTGGTGCCTTGTCAAAGATGATTTGGCTGAGTATATTTGTAGTTTTTCTGTATCTTCTAATCTCTTCCATTAATCCTCAGATCTGTTTTTATTCCAGTGTCATGCTGATTTTACCACAGTAGCTTTGTACTATAATTCCAAGTCAGAAATGTGATGTGTCCTGCCTTTCCTTTGTTGCCAAGGATTGCTTTTGCAATTCTGAGTCTCTTCTGATTCTAGATGCATTTTAGGAATATTTTCTCTGGATTTATGACATATACTAATGGTATTTTAATCAGGATTACAATAAATCCTTATAAAAATTTTGAGAGTATGGCTATTTTCACAATGTTGGTTCTTCCTACCACCTGGCAGCAAGGTATCTTTTCATTTTCTGAAATCCTCTTTAATCTCTTAGAATACCTGATTTTCACTGTATAAAACTTTTATTTCCTTTTTGAGACTGATTTCTCAGTATTTCATTTTTTTGGATATTGTGAAAGATGTAGTTCCCTAATTTCTCTCTTGATAGCTTTCCTTGTTTGTGTACAAAATGCTATAGATTTTTGAGTGTTGACTTTGTATCCTGCTATGCTGTGGAATTTAGTTATTAAATCTATAAGTCTTTTGGTGGAATTTTTTGCCCTTCTATATACAGTACCATGCCATCTACAAATGATAATTTCAGTTCTTCCTTTCCAGCCATTGTTCCTTTTATTTCTCTCTCTTGTCTAATTGCTCTGGCTAACATTTCCAGAACTATATTGAATAGGAGTAGTGACGGTGGACATCCTTGTCTGGTTTCTGATTTTAAAGTGAAGGCTTTCAGTTTCCATTTAGTGTGATATTGGCTGTTGGTTTGTTATAAGTGGCTTTTGCCAGTTTTAGATGTAAAACATCTATCCGATTTTCCGTAGGTTTTTTTTTAAATAACGAATGAGTGTTTGACTTTGTAAAAAGCTTTTCCTGCATCTATTGAAATGGTCATGTGGTTTTTGTCTTTGGTTCTGTCAATGTGGTGTATTACATTTATAGATTTGCATATATTGAATCAGTCCTGCATTCCTGGGATGAATCCCATTTGCCCATGATATACAATCTTGATTGTTTCTAGTATTTTAATGAGGATTTTTGCATCTATATTCATTACAGAGATTGGTCTGTAGTTCTCTGTTTTGGTTGGGTCTTTTTCTGGTTTTGGTATCACAAATGTTTCACTCTAGGAATATGTTTGGGAAAAGTGCTTCCCTTTTGATTTCATTGAAGAGGTTGGGAAGAGTTGGCACTAAATATTCTCTAAATTTCTTATAAAATTCAGCTGTGAATCCATCAGGACCTGGGCTTTTCTTTTTTGGTAAGTTTTTGATTTTCAATTTCATGTCCTGTTATTGAGTTATTCAGTTTTTTTAAATATAAAATTTTAAAAAGGCATTCTTTGATACAAAATTTCATTGAAAAAAGTAATAGAAATTTAACAGCGGTTGCTGTATTGTATGATATTATCTTCAAATTAGTTGTTCAGGTTACCAGATATAAACCTGTAAATGGTTAAAAAAAATGAAAACAACAAAAATGTTATAAGAAATTAAGAAAAAAATGAAAATAAAAAAATGTTTTAGTATATGCTGATGCCTGTGAACTAAGCAACTGCACTGAAGATAGCAATGTGTAATAGTACGGTTATGCTTGGAGTGCCTGTCATTCTGGTCTTCTGAATATGTGCTGCTTGTCATGACATGCCGGTTGCTACTGTGCTGTCTCTCAGGTAGATGTTTGTTTAAAAAGGAAAGGGGTGGTGAATGAAGGCAGGAGATGGGAAAAAGGGTGTGGCGGGACTGTCCTGCTATAATGCTATATATGGTTAGATTTCTAAGCTTCTGTGTAAAAATATGTAATTGTTTATTCCTATTTTTTAAAATATATTCTTAATTTTAAATTTTTTTCTTCATATTCTGTAGGGACTTAAAGTTTAACATATCAGTACTTGAAAAATACCTGTGTCGTGTCATGCCTAAGATGTTTGATATTCAGACAGATAGTGAGTTTAAGCTCAACTGCCTAGGTTGTAAGGTAATAACAATAAGCTTCTCTTCTGGTGGGTTAACAACCTAAGTTTGCAGACCAAAAATTAGAGAAAAAGGAGGGCTGAAAGGATAGCCAACATTTTGGCCCTAGCCTTTCAAGGTCAGTGAAGAATCAGGACATAGGAGAACCTGTAGTGTAACATTGTGTAACTCAGTTTTGTCCCAAATTTTTGATCAAGGAAATTATGGGGCCACATAAGAAAGTGATCAATGATGTAGAGTTCACCTATGGAGAGTCACATGGGGAAAAAACATTCTCTCAGACTTTCAGAGAGCAAATTGATCAAACAACGGCCGTGACTCATCCACATGGCTGACACTGACAAAGTATCTACAAACTCATACAGGGTTTCAGGTTAAATGCTGAGGGGATTTGACTGACCTTATCACATACAAAAGCTACATTTCTTGTTATATAGGTCTTATTTTATCTTGGTCTTAACTATCCAGCAGAAAAGTATAAAAACGAAGTATAAAAAGTAAATCCATGGCTACCCTGCGCTGGTGGGAACTACTACTGGTCCCAGCCCAGGGGAAGCATAGGTGAGACCCTCTTGCACCCCCTTGGGAGCCCCCCCACCACTCCACAGTACCTCCCCCACCCCGCCCCCCTAGTAGGAATTTCTGCCGCGTCCGAGAATCCCCAGACACAGTCCTAGCCCAGACCCAGTGAGTGGGGAAGAGCTGTCTCTCCCCCCTACTCCACCTTATCCCCTCTAGGCTCAGCTCAGGCCTGGCATACAGGCCGGGGGTGTAACCCTGCAGTACAATCCCTGCAGAGAGTGTAGAGGATAGAACCACCCAGCTAGTCTAGGAGCAGAAAATCTTGCCAGAGAGGCACAACAGGTTCACCCTCAAGGGCAGCAGCAGGAAGGAGCTGATCACAGAAGCCACACCCAAATCAGGCTCAGCTGGATAAATCCAAACTTTGTAGATCTGCACCTGAACTTCAGTACGTGCTAAGGTTAAAACTACAACGAAGATCTACAATAAAGGTAAGAAGACAGTGCTACACAAAATGACGAGAAGGAACAAAATGCAACCTCAGAACCCAAGCCCACCC
>NW_004524910.1:493494-506533 GCF_000260255.1 Octodon degus
TTTTTTTTTTTTTTTTTTGTGGAACCGGGGATTGAACTCAGGCCCTTAGCGCTTGCCAGGGAAGCGCTTATTCCACTGAGCCATCTCCCTGACCCCCTTTGGAAGATTTTTTAATCTAGCAGTAAATTGGAAAGATTTTCACCCTGACTAACCATATATACTGATTCCTGTGAACTAAGCTACTGCACTGCAGATGGTATTTTTTAATAGTAGTTTCATGCTTGGAGTGCCTGTCCTTCTGCTCTTCTGAAATGGGCTGCTTGTCATGCCATACCTGTTGCTGCTATGATGTCTCTTGGGTAGATGGTTGTTCAAGAAGAAGTGAGTGGTGAATGAAATCAAGAAACAGGGAAAGGAATATTGTGGGACTATCCTGTTTCAAGGTTGTATATGGTGAGATTTTTGACTTATGTGTAGACATAAGAAGTATATAATTCTTTATGCCTATTTTTAAAATATATTCTAATTTTTAAATGTTTTTTATCATATTCTGTAGGGACTTAAAGTTCAACGTAGCAATACTTGATGAAAAATACCTGTTCCATATTATGCCTTAGATGTTTGATAAGCAGACAGATAGTGAGTTTAAGCTTAACAGCCTAAGTTGTAAGATAATAACAATAAACTTGTCTTCTGGATGGTTAACAACCTAAGTTTGCAGACAAAAATGAGATGAAAAGGAGGGCTACAAGGAAAGCCAACTCTTGTGGCCCTAGCCTTCCAATGTCAATTAAGACTCAGGACATATGAGAACTTATACTGTAACGTCATGTAATTCGGTAGTGTCCCAAATTTTTTGATCAAGAAGATTATGGGGCCAAAGAGGAAAGTGATCGATGATGTAGAGTATGCCTAGGGAGAGTCACATGGAGAGAAAACATTCTCTCAGGATTTCACAGAGAACACATTGGCCAAGCAATGGCTGTGACTCATCCACATGGCTGACACTGACAAAGGTTCTACAATCTGAGGCACAGGATCTCAGGATAAATCGTTAGGGGATTTCACTGACCTTCCCCAACCCAAAAGATACAACTCTTGTTGCATAGGTCCTGCTTTACCTTGGTCTTAACCACCCAGCAGAAAAGTATACAAAGAAATATAAGAAGTAAAGCCATGCTGGTATGTTGAGCTGTAGGGGACTCAGGTCAACAATTTCTGACATTGCCAGTCAAGCAGAAGACCCAATACTATTATGGACTACTGACTCTTTTAGATTATTTTGCTGAGTTAACACACCAATAATATTCAAATAATGGAACTTAACAAAAAAAGGGTATACAGATGAATGTCCATTTTGTATCTGTGTATTGAAAGTGGTTAGGATAGATATATAGGTACATTCTCTTAATGAATACAGTGATTTGTTCTAATGGTGTTTGTAGATAGGATATTATGTCTGCATTTTGTACAGCAATTAACCACTGGGAGGAATGTATGCAATGTGTTAATTATTGAAACTATCCTACCAATTTGATTTGAAACTGTCTCATTGCTATTTATCAATAAAATTATGGGAAAAAAGTAAAGCCATACTATTATGCTGAGCTGTAAAAGGCTCAAGTCAACAACTGACATTGCCAGTCTTATGGAAAACCCACTACTATTATGGACTACTGGACTATTTTGGAATATTCTGCTGAATTCATGCATCTGTAATACTTAAATGGCAGTGGAATACCCTTCTCTGACAAAAGGAAACAAAAATGGGAATACAAATGAAGGACCATTTTATATCTGTATATTCAAAGTAGTTAGGATACATATACAGCTACATTCTCTTAATTCAGTGAATAGAAAGATTTGTTCTAGTAGTGTTTGTAAACAAGATATCATGTCTGCATCTTGTACAATAAGTAACTGCTAAGACAACAATATGCAATGCATTAATTATTGAAACTGTCCCACTAATCAGATTTGAAGCAGTCTCATTGCTATTTGTTTCTAAATAAAATTATTGAAAAAAAAGAAAAGAAAAAAGTTTTATACTTTTAACTGCTCTTTTTAAAAGTCCAGCAGAAAACAACAGTACAATTATCCAAATATCCTGCATATAAACATAAATATATCTTTTTCCTTTATTTTGTCCTTCTCTTCATCTCAGTTTTTCCTTCCCACTGAACAAATTCTTTACTTTTACTGTATATATTGTACCTTTCAGATTGTATTTACTTTTTCAGGTTCTTAATTTAGTGAGGTAGTATGATGTTTGCACATGTGGATCTATTTCACTTAACATTACAGACTGTAGTTGCATCCGTTTATCTACCAAAGCCTCAAATTTATCTTTTTTATGGCTGAGTAATAGTCCATTGTGTAAAAATACCATATCTTTTTTATTCATTTCCCAGATGGTGGGCATTTGGTTTACTTCCAAGATGTAGCTATGACAAAGTGTACTGCTCTAAACATGAGTGCACGTACATCACTGTGGTATGATGTTTTCAGTTCATTTGTAAAGATACCTAGGAGATCAGTAGATAGACTTTTTTTTCATTTGTGTATTTGGTACAGAGTCTCACAATGCAGCTCGGACTTATAGCGACCCTCCTGTTTTCAGCCTCCCCAGCACAGGGATTATAGGGGTGTGCCACCATGCCTGGACTCTGTCACTGGCCTAGTGTGCCCCCCCACTGCCCCCAGGGGCATTGCAGCATGCAGTAGATTGTTTATTTGGACTTATTCTCTTATCTTAATATGTGAACTTACCACTATAAATTTTCCTTTTAATATAGCTTTCATTGTGTCCCACAGGTTCTGGTATGTTGCATCTGCATTTTTTCTCAATTGTAAATATTGTTTAGTTTCTTCTTTAATTTTATCTGTGATCCACTGGTTTTTCAGGAGATTATTTAATTTCCATGTGTTTATGGGGTTTTTTGATTACTTTTGTCAGTAATTTCCAGTTTCCACGTTGTACTGTGGTCAGTAATATTTATGGGATAATTTCAATTCCTTTGCATTTACTTAAGCAGGCTCTGTGAGCTAATATATGGTCTATTGTGAAGAATGTACAGCTGAGAAGAATATGTATTCTGATGTTACTGGGTGGATACTCTGTACAGGTCTACTAAGACCGTTTCTTCACAAGTTTGGTTTAGTTCTGTTACTTCTTTGCTGATGTTTTGCCTAGTTGATGTATCTTTCAGTGACAGTGGATTGTTGACGTCCCTCAGTACAACTGTGTTATTGTGCATTTGGTTTTTTAGGTCTCTCAGAATTTGTCTTATGTAGTTCAGTGCTCCTACAGTGGGTGCATATATATTTATGATTGTTTTCTCTTCCTCTTGCAGTTTTCCCCTAACTAGTAATGTAGTGACCTTGTTTATTTCTTTCAATCATTCTTGGTTTGATGTTGTTATTTTCAGTAACCAGAATAGCAACTTCTGCTTTTTTCTGAGTTCTTGTCACATGGAGCATTGTTTCCCATCATTGTCTTTTAATCTGTGACTTTCCTTTTGAGTTAAATGTGTTTTTTATATACAGGATACAGTTGGATTTTGTTTCTTTGATGGAACTTGCCAGTCTGTTTCTCTTGATTGGTCAGTTGAGACCATTTACTTTGCTGTTATAACTTATAATGTATTGGCTTATCTTTTTCATGTTACTTTCCCAATGTAGGTTGCATAATTTTCCCATGTTTAATTGTTCACTCTGCTTAGTGGCTCCTTTCTGTTGTTGTTCTTGAACTTGTGGTCATTTTTGTCTCTAGAATATCTGTGAGTACTGTTTGGTGTAAATGTGCTTTGTATACAGAATGCCATTTTCTTTCTTTCTTTTTGTATTTTTAGGGAAGGGTCTATAGGGTGTTCAGGGTCTCTCTACTAGATCGGACTCGTAGTGATCTGCCTGTTTACAGCCTCCCCAGAGCTGGGATTACAGTTGTGTGCCACCATGCCCAGTCTCCATTGTTATTTCAGTGTGCCCCGGGCCCGGGGCCAGCACAGCAGGTCCAGGGATGGGACCCTGGCCCCTGTGCCTACTTGCAGGTGCTTTAATCCACTGAGCTATTTGGCCGGCCTTGGTTTTATTTCTTGATCCACTCTCCGACCTGTTTCTTTTGATTTTGGTGAGCAGAGACCAATTGCATTGAGAATTATTACTGATAGATATTGGCTTATTAAGTATCATTAGTTACCATCTTACCTATTACATTCATTCTATTGGAGTTCTTGGCATTGCTAGCTTCCTTGTCAATTTCTTTGATATCTTTCAGAATTTTTAGAACATTGGTTTTGTGGTCATGAATTTCTTTAGTTGCCCTTTGTCATGGAAACATATTATTTTTCTGTCAATTTTGAAAGATTGTTTTACAGGGTATATTTGCCTGGGTTGGAACTTGTTTTCTTCTTAGGCTTGAAGCACTTCACTCCAAGCTCTCATAGCCTTTAAGGGTCTTCTCTAATTCCAGTGGCTTTTTCTTTAATAGTGATTCATTGCTTTTCTCTAACAGCTTTTAGCATTATGTTCTTGTATTGGGCTTTAGGGATTTTGACTATGTGTGTCATAGAGAAGTTGGGTTTTTTTTTTTTCTGATTGTGGCTATGTGGGTATTATGGTTTGTGTCTAGATGTCTACCCAAAGCCTCATGCAGTAATGGGGCACTTTCTGGAGTTTATGATTGACCATTGTAGGTGTGCAGGCTGTACTCGCCCTGGGGCAGGTAATTTATATTATACTGTAAGGAGGGAAGAGAGGCTAGCTAGCTGCCTGAGCTTCTGCCACTCCTTTTGCTCTCTTGCCCTTTGCTGCAGCCATGAATGGCTGCCCCCTACCATGTACCACTCTACCTTAGAACAAGCTGAGTAGGAACTGAAATCTCCACTAACTGTGAGCTAAATAAACCTTTCCTTTCCTCATTTTAGGTTTCCTGTATTTGTCCCATCAATGAGAGAAGAGTAACTGAGACAGTGGATTTTACATATGCCTCACTTAACTATGTTAAATTATTTCCCCTTCCTAGGAAAGTTTTCAGCTTTTCAGTAAACTTTTTATGCCATCTGTGCTATCTTTTTACTTTTCTATAATTTCAATTGATATTAGGTTAGTCTTGTTTATATCACCTAGCAGCAGTTTATATCATCTATTGCATCCATTTTTTGTTACCTTATTGTTTTTAAGGTGTCTTTCAATAATGATGACTTAAAAAAGCCATGTCTTCTAACAGTTTGTCCACATATCTGTCACTTCTGCTATTTTCAATAGAACATTTACTTTTTCATTGACTCTGGTTATTTTCTGTGCTGGACATATTTTATATTAATTTCTTTGGCACACCTAGCTTTTTATTAGTGTCTTATGTAGATTTGCTGGTCATTTTATCAGGATCATTATCCATCTATCTATATCTTCTGTGAAATCACCAATCACTTTATTGATCTGCTTTAACATCTTTTCTGTTATATTTTCAAATAATTTGGCTGTGTGGCTTTGATTTCCTATGCCAGAGCCCCCTGGATCAACTTTTAAGGAGGTGGGAGTTGGGAGGGATTTTATGTTTCTGTTTCTTATTTGTTTATTTTCTGTCCTGGGGCTTGTGGGTTGATTATAGAAGAAGACTTTGTTTTTATTTTTTCCAATAATATAAGCAACCACAGAAGGCCTTTATTTGTTCAAAATAAGTAGTGTTATTAATGTAGAACCAATAAAGCCCAACAACTTCTCCAAGTACTACTTTCAGAACTAATGTATTAAACTTAATTTTCATTAGAGTACAGTTTTTCAATTAGCAGGTAAAATAAGACACATTTATATGTTTGTATATGTTTAATGATGTAAGTTATCATAAAAATAACTTAAAATAATGTAAGTTATTGAGCTTCATCTTTTAGACAAGAATGCCAAGTTAGTCTCTCTTCATAAAAAGCGGTTACAATTTGACAATATTTCATATTTGCCTCTTTTTCCAGGGCTAAATCAGTCCTACCTGAATGTTTCCATTTCGTGAGAAACGAAATAATATATATGAAAAAGAAATAATAAATAATTATTTGGGATCAAGATCTCTAATGAAACCTCTAGGTTTGTCAGTAAAGTTTCATTTCTTCTTTGACTTGCTATCATCAGATTCATGGTCAGATAAAGGTATTCTTTTTTTTCACCATCTTTTTCTTTACCACCTTTTAGAGAATTAAAAATTCTTCAATTAGGGCTGGCAAGATACTCAGTGGACCATGCGCCTACTTTAGCAAATGCCGGGCCCAGGGTTCAATCCCTGGTCCCATTCTTGGAGCACGCTGAATGTTGACCAAGTTGGGCATGGTGGCGCATGCCCAGAATCCTAGCACTGGGATGGTTGAAAACAGGAGGATCACTACAAGTCCAGTCTGTGTAGTGAGACCCTGTACCAAATACATAAAATGAAAATTAAATGCTTCAATTAACTCTGGACAATCTAAATTTTCTTCAAGTCATCATGTATTGTCAGCATCTGTAAATTCCTTTCACTTCAGAAAATACTCTACCCATTTACATATAAAATCTCATGTTTATCCTTCTTTATGGATGAATAGTCCTTCATGATATTAAAAAAACACATCCATACTAATAAATGAAATAAGTCAGACCCATATGGGTAAACATTGTGATTTTCTCACTAGTATGAGAAGCTGAACAGGTAAATAATGTCCAAAATGTATAGTAGAGAGGCTTCTCACCACTGCAGGAACCTAGGTAAACCATGCTGAAAGAGAGAGACCCCTCCTATCACCTCTCACACAGACAATATGATGTTTACACATATGGGTATGATTTATTTAACTTATGAGTATGGTCTCTAGTTGCATCCATTTACCTATAAAAGTCTTAAGTTATTCCTTCTTTATTCTGAGTAGTACTCCATTGTATAAAAATACATCTTTTTATCCATTCCTGAGTTGATGGATATTTGGGTAGTTTCCAAGACTTAGCTATGACAAAGTGTGTTGCAATAAACATGAATGTACATATATCACTATAGTATGATGGCTTTAGTTCTTCCAGAAAGATAGCCAGAAGGGAAATAACTGAGTTAAATGGGACCTCTGATCCTAGTTTGTTTATTGTTTGTTTTTTAGGAATCTTCGTGCTGATTTACACAGTGATTGTACCAATTTGCACTCCCACCAACAGTGGAGAAGGGTTTCTTTTCCCCACAGTGTCTCCAGCATTTGTTATTGGTTGATTTCTTGATAATAGCCATTCTTTCTAGGAAGAGATGGAATCTCAGTGTTGTATTAATTTGCATCTCTCAAATGATCAATAATGTTGAACATTTTTCATGTACTTACTGTTTTAATTTCTTCATCTGAGAAGTACATATTCATCTTAGATGTCTACTTTTTGATTGTGTCTTTGAATTTAGGGGGAGCCTGATTCTTTTCAATTCTTTATATGTTCTACATATAAATCCTTTATCTTAGAGACAGAGTGGCTAAAACTTTTTCCCACTTTGTAGATTGTCTTTTCACTCTGCTGGTAATTTCTTTTGTTATGCAAAAGCTTTTAAATAAAATGAAATCCTAGCTATTGATTATTTGTAGTTCCCCTGAAATCTCTGCCTACTCTATGTCTTCAAGATTTCTGCCTACTTTCTCTTCTAGCGGGTTGTGTTTCTGTTTTAATACTTAGATATTTGATCTATTTTTATCTTAGTGCATAGTGATAGACACATGTCTCATTTTAGTCTTCAGCATGTAGAAAGCCATTTTTTCCAGCACTGTTTATTAAAGGGTGTTATACTATTAAAGCTAGAAATTATCAAGAATAGGAACATGAAACAAAGTAAATTTTGAAAAATTAAACAATGGAAGATGAGAAAGAGGTGAAAACAGTGAAATGATCCTAGTAAGGCGTAAAAGGCAAATTGTAAATTACATTAATTAGCTAAAAGTAAAAAGCAGTAAACAAAAAAAGGAAAAAAAAACAGTTGATAATCTAAAGGAGAAAAAAGAAGGGAAAAACTAAGAGAGGTAGAAACAAAAAAAACCCATAATAGTCAAAACTCCAACCCTCACAACCTCCCTCCACACTAGTGAAAAAGGAAAGCCATGGGTCCAAAATAACTTCCTCTTTATTTTTTTTAATGAGTGGTTTCCTTCCAGGACCTGTAGTCTTGTAATCTAGCATCTCATAGCCCTCTCTTCCATAACTTAATAGCCCATGGGTTGAGAGGTATCTCCTCTCTCTTCTCAGAGGCCTCTCCATCTATTCCAGTTTTGGTCATTGGTAAAAGGAAAAGTAATCAGCCCATGAGTTCTCTGTTGGATATAAGCACTGATGTTAGGGCAGGGGCTCAATCAAATTATTGGACTCAATGCTATCACTTTTATATCCAGCTATCTCTTAAAACCACATGCACCAGACCAATCAGCTATTGGATCCATTTTTCATGTACTATTGTTTCTGTTTCTAAGGTATTGTTCAGTAATCTGTCACAAATGCTAGCGCTTCTTCCAATAGAGCGTGGGACCTGCTGTTCTTCAAAGCCTAAACTTGAACTTCTCAGGGAATGCATGTCTAGTCCTCATCCACTCCCTGGCTGTCTCCCCTGGCTGTCTCTCTCCCAGTCGCTGTGGTTGAGTAACACTGAAAGTCCTGGAGTAAACCTATGGTATAATTGTTCTGTGGCTCAGTTCCCCAGAATCTTCCCAGTATTGCACCTGATTAAACTCTCTGGAAGTATTGGGGCACTGTGCTGGATTTCTCTACAATTTTATCCCATTGTCATAGTAAGTCTCTACACTTCTTGTCCTTTAAAATGATTTTCAGATTTTCTTGGGCTCCTGCTGCTGGCCCATCTGTCATTTCTCCTGGAAGATACTGACTCGTCAAGGTTTACCTTTTCTTCTGGGTGTTTGCCTCATCCACAACCAGGTCAGTTGGTTGGTCCTTGCCTCTGTAGCTCTGTGTTCATGGGAGGCAAAGTGCAGCGCTGGCAGGAGTTAGCAATTTGACATGGTATTTATTGGCTGGGAGGGAACACACCATGGGTGTGGCTGCTGTCATGCTCTCCAAGTAACTTACATTTTTTATCTTCTAAAGGAAGCCAGGGAAGTCAAGAAAGTCTTTCCTGAGGAAGCAATTCAATTGATATCTAAAAGTAGAGATGGAGTTAATAAGGCAGAGAACTTAAGGGAGAATGTAGCAGTCAGGAGGAAATACATTCAGAATTTGATAGCAAGTGTGCGGGCTGTAGCACACAGAATACCTTTGCGTACAGTGAGTGTTGGAGGTAATGGCTTTATATGTGACTAGAAGGATTGATATGAAATGAGTCAGAGTAAAGAGTTTTTTCTTATATTAGAGAAATGGTAAACCACTGAAATATTTTAAATGGAAAAAAGACATGACATTTTTGTCTGTCCTATTTCTGTGACAAAATACTTAATGGTGGGGAACTTACTTTATATAGAGGTTCATATAGCTGACAGTTTTCATGGCAGGAAATCCAAAATGAGATAACTCTATCTGCTTGGCCTCTAGGGAGGGCCCCGTGATTACCTCATAGCATGGCAGAAAAACAGAAAAGAAATCTGCCTCATGGAGAAAGAACCAAGTGCCAGATGTGGACTCCCTTCAGCAAGATGTTCTCTGGAGAATCAACTCTCTCTGTTAGAGCAGCATTAATCTTTTCAGAGATTGGTGCCCTCATGACTCAGTTAGCAGGCAGTGGTCCACCTCTTAAAATTCTACCATCTCAACACCACCATACTGGATACCAAGCTTTCATTCCATAAGTCATAATAACCTATCTCAGATACTCTTCTCCTGGTGCTGGGACAAATATCTGACACCCAAAATGAAGGAAGGAGAGGTTTATTTACTCAGCTCACAATTACTAGAGGTTTTAGTTCATACTCAGGGGGCACTAAGGTAGAGCAGCACATGGTAGAGAGCAACTTTTCATGGTGGAAAGGAAGAGCAGAGAGCAAAGGGAATGGCAGCAGTTCAGGCAGCTAGCTAGCCTCTCTCCCCTCCTTACATTGTAATGCAAATTACCCTCCCAGGGCCAAGGGGTAGCACTCACACCTGCAATCCCAGCATTGGATCAAGACTCAGTCACAAACTCCAGAAGCCAAGCCACCCCATGACTGCAAGAGGCTTTGGGGGACACCTATACACAAACCATACATAACCTTTATGAAATACAAAGATCAAAGGATGATGTAGCAAATTAAGAACAGGACTTTATTGAATAAATCCATAAGCAAGTACCTATTTCCAATCAGAACACACCCATGTCATGTCAAAACCATATTATATGACTAAAATGTTAAAATGTGTGTTTTAAAAGTAGCATGCTGTGACAAGCGCAAGGTCCCAAGTTTGATCCCTGGTACCAAAAAATAAGTAAAATAAAATAAAAGCATGCTGGCTGATATTTGAAAAACATATTAAAGAGAGCTAATATGGATTCAGAAAGACAATCTATAAGGCTATAGGAATATGAATATATTGGAGTAAGTAACTGATAACAGTGTCTGGACTTAGACCCAGGGTATCATGGTGAAAATAAAATTTAGAGAAACTTTTGCTAAAGAGCTTTAGATTTCTTTAGGAAGTAAAGTAGAGTACACATTTTGATGCATTAGATAGGGGCCTTTGAACAGTAAGGGAGAAATCTTTCTTAATTATGTACTTCCAGAATTGGGTTTAGGTCTTTTCATTGCACTGGCATGATAGGCTTTCTCAAATGAGGTAGAAATTGCCTGCTTATCCAATATATTATAAGCTTGATGTCTTGGTTATTACTACGTCGGTAGGATGTAGTACCATGCATAGTATATACTAGGTTGTAAATTCTTTTCAAGAAAAAAAAATTTAGAGGCTTTGTAGTGGAGTTCAAATGATGTTAATATATCTTCGGAAAAAGGAAAAACGGCTTTCAGTATGAAAGCAGTAAGACATCCTCAATGAGGTATCCTTGACATTTGGCTCTGTTGCAATTATTTGTAAGTTCAGAGTGGTGGCAAGCATGTTTCATGTTTCAGTAGTGCACATCTCCAATTAAAGCAAAGCAAAAGCAGTTCTACTTTGTGTTTTCCTTAAGAAAAAAAAAGTAGGGCATTTAGCACTATGTCCACGAATCAGCCCTTTTGCATTCTCAAGGGGACAGTGTAAGCATGTCTACACCAGACTGCAGGTAAATACTAAAAGAGTATTGGTGCATTTTAGGTATATATAATGATCATGCTCATCATAGGGCATTTGTACCTGTTTCATTTTTTCCATCCTCCTACTCTTCCTTTAATCCTTCTCCTTGTTTACCAAAGCTTTGTTTCCAGTTTTTCATGCTTTTCTCATTTTTTCTTCTTCCTTCTTTTCTTCCCATTTCCCCTATGCCTACTTCCCCTTCCCATTTGAACATTTTCTTCCTATTTCCCAATATCTATTATATATTTTGGTCCCCATTTACATTTTAAGTTTCTCACACGAGTGAAACAATGAGGTATTTACACATGCGTGTCTGATATATTTTACTTAAGAGCAAAATGGTCTCAGGGTGGATGGATCCATTTAACTAGAAATGTTTTGAGCTTATTCTGGCAAAGTAGTACTCCACTGTATAAAAAAATCCACATCTTTTATTATTATTATTTTATTTATTTATTTTTGTATTTTAGGGAAGGGTCTACAGGGTGTTCAGGGTCCCACTACTAGATCTGATCTGCGTGTTTACAGCCTCCCAAGAGCTGGGATTACAGGCACATGCCACTACGCCCAGTTTCCACGTCTTCTTTATACATTCATCAATTGATCATTATTTGAGCTGTTTCCAGGATTTAATGATTACAAACTGTGCTGCTATAAACATGGAAGTTCATATATAACTATGGGGTGATGTTTTTAATTCTTTTGGTGGAGAGATACTAAGAAGGGGAATTGCTGTGTTGAATGGGACCGCTAATCCTAGTGTTTAGGAGAATCACTACACTAATTTCTAGAGTGATTGCACAAATGTACACTCCCACCAACAGTGCAGAAATGTTCCTTTTTCACCTCAGTCATGCCAGCATTGGTTATGGGTTGATTTCTTGATGAGAGCCATATTTTTCTGGAGTGAGATTGAATCTCAATGTGATTTTAATTTGCATTTTTTTCTTTTCTTTTTTGTATTTTTAGGGAAGGGTCTACAGGGTGTTCAGGGTCTCACTGTTAGATAGGATTCATAGTGTTCTGCCTGTGTTACAGCCTCCCAAGAGCTGGGATTACAGGCATGTGCCACCAGGCCGTCTCAATTCCCGTCTCAGTGTATCCTGGGTGCGGGATTGGCAAGGCAGGCCAGGGGATCAAACCCCTGGCCCCTGCACCTGCTTGCAGGTGCTTTAATCTACTGAGCTATTTGGCTGCCCCTTTGCATTTCTTTAATGACCTACACTGTTAAACATTTTTTCACATATTTGCTATTTCTACTACTTCATCTGAGAAGTATCTCTTTTAGATGTCCATTTTTGGGTTGTGTCTTAATGATTTCCTGCGTTCTGTGTGTTAGTCACTTACTGAAGATTTTTGCACCTATATTCATTAAGGAGATTGGCCTGTAGTTTCTTTTTTGGTTGGGTTTGTTTCTGGTTTTTTGTGTCAGGGAAACACTTGCTTCTAGGAATGAATTTGAAAGTATTGCTTCCCTTTCGATTTCATTAGATGGTTTGAGAAGTAGTGGTATTAGGTATTTTCTAAATTTCTTTTAAAATTCACCAGTGAATCCATAGAGGCCTGAGCTTTTCTTTGTTGGTAGATTTTAAAATTATACCTTCAGTTTCATTGACTGGTAATGGAAATTTTTGTATCTTCTTGATTCAGCTTTGGTAATTCATGCATAGCTAGGAACCTGTCAATTTCTTAGGCATTTTCCATATTTTAGAATACAGGTTCTCTTTTTAAATTTTTTTTAATTTAATCATTTTTAGGAGGATAGTTACAATAATAATTACATTGCATATTGTTGTCTTTGTAGTAGTTACTTATAGTACAAGATGCAGACATGGTATCTTGTCTAAACACTTAGTTCAAAACTTTCTTCTCATTGAACTAAGAGAAAGGAGCTGTATATCAATGC
>NW_004524910.1:512838-513346 GCF_000260255.1 Octodon degus
TGAACTAATTTATGCTCTAATCTTTATGATTTCTTCCCTTCTTTGGTCTCTGGCTTTGGTTTGCTCTTCCTTTTCTAGTTGTTGAAGGTGCAGCATTAGTGTATTTATTTGTTTCCCTTCTGTTTTCCCAATGTGTGAGTTCATAGCTATGAATTTCCCTCTAGAACTGCTTTCTTCATATCCCATAAATTCCAGTAAGTTGTGCTTGAATTTTCATTGAATTGTAGATATTGTTGAATTTTGTCTGTGACCCCTTGGTTGCTAAGTAGGGTGTCCTTTTATTTCCATGTATTTAGGGATTTTTTCTGGTTTCTTTTGCCATTTATTTCCAGTTTCATTGCACTGTGGTCACAGAATATGCATGAGATAAATTCTGTTTTCTCATATATACTTAAACATGACCTGTGGACTGGTATGTAGTCAATTTTAGAAAATGACCCATATATAGCTGAGAAAAATGTGTATTCAGCTGTGTTTGGGTGGAACACTCTGTATATGTCCACCAAGT
>NW_004524910.1:517346-520078 GCF_000260255.1 Octodon degus
TGCATGGATTCAGCAAAGTAATCCAATATAGTCCAGTAGTCTATAATAGTAGTGGGTTATCCACATGACTGGCAATGTCAGAAGTTGTTGACTTCAGCCTTCTATAACTCAGCATATTAATATGGCTTTACTTTTTATACCTGGTTTTTACACTTTTTTGCTGGATGGTTAGAACCAAGATAAAGCAAGACCTATATAACAAAAAATGTAACTTTTGTATCTGACAAGGTCAGTCAAATACCCTCGGGATTTAACCTGAAACCCTGTACCACAGTCTGTAGATTTTTTGTCATTGTCAAACGTGTGGGTGAGTAACTGCCCTTTCTTGGCCAGTTTACTCTCTGTGAAAGCCAGAGAGAATGTTTTCTCTCCATGTTACTCTCCTTAGATACACTCTACATTGTTGATCACTTTCCTCTTTGGCCCCATAATCTCCTGTTGATCAGAAAATTTGGGACACCACTGAGTTACATTATGTTACAGTACAGGTTGTCTATTGTCCTGAGTCCTCACTGACCTTGAAGGGCAAGGGCAAAAATGTTGGCTATTCTTGTAGTCCCTCTTTTTCTCCAATTTTTTGATCTGCAAACTTAAGTTATTAACCCTCCAGAAGGGCAGCTTAATGATATTAGAATATAGGTTCTCAAAATAGGTTTAAGCAATCTTCTGGATTTCTGGAGGATCTGTTGTGATTTCACCCTTTTCATTACTAGTTGCAGGTATTTGAATCCTTTTTGTTCTTTTTTGATAAGGTTGGCTAAAGCTTTGTCAATTTTATTTATTCTTTCAAAGAACCAACTCTTCAATTCATTGATTCTTTGTATTGCTTTTTAGTCTCCATTGTATTAATTTCTACTCTTAGCTTTGTAATTTCCTCACTCAAATGAGCTTTGGGCTTGATATGTTACTTTTTTTTCTAGAAGGTTGAGGTTCAACATGAAGTTATGTGAGCTTGCTCTGTTTTCCTGATGTTGGTATTCACTGCTATAAGTTTCAGATGATTTCTTTCATTGTGTCCCATTAGTTCTAGTATGTTGTATTGACATTATTGTTCAATTGTAAACACTGTCTAATATCTTCTCTAGTTTCACCTGTGACCCACTGTTCAGGAAGGTGTTATTTAATTTTCATGTGTTTAGGAAGTTATTGTGGTTTCCTTTGTCATTGATTTCCCATTTCGTTGCACCATGGTCTGTTAATATGCAGGCACTATTTCAATTCCTTTACATTACTTAATTTTTGGAGTTTCTTCCCCCCTATTGCACTGCTCTAGCACAGATGGGCTGTGGACAGGACAAAGTTGCATTCTAAAGGACTACCAGAAGATTGGAGTACACACACATAGCAGACACTAAACCTAAAATCTAATAAATGCAGCATCTCTCCAGCAGCTTTTTCTGGTATTTATACTCAGAAATCAAGGCAGTTCTTATATTTCCCTCTTACAGCTAAGTTATAGGTGTGTAGGCTCTAGGCTGCTCTGCAAGAGTAGAGTACACTGTATGTCTTTATCTAACACCTATCCAATATTCAAGATCTCCTTTTTTTCTCTTTCCATTCATGTTCTTTTTTTAATGCCCTGTTTTTATAAGTACATAAAAATCTATCCAAGTATAGTAGTCATTGTTTCTAATAATGTGTTTTGTTTTTAAATCCTCTTTTTTTATATATACCAGGAATCAAACTCAGGACCTTGTGCTTGCTAGGCAGGTGCTTATGCTGCTGAGCTATCTCCCTGGACACTTCTTTTTCTTCTTGAACCCTCTGGAATTTTAGTTCACATTTACTTACAGGTTTGTTTTTTTCTTTTTATACTGAAGATTTTCTCCACATACCTAAGTTTTGTTTTGCTTTTTTCTTGTTTGTTTTCCTTGTATATCAGCCAGTTTCCAAGATTGTTCCTTCTGATATTTATGTCTGTGATAGGTGTTTTCAGGTGAATGGCACAGCAGAGAAACAGGCAGAAGGAAGAAAGAAAGGGGCTTTATTTTCTTGGAGGAACCGGAGAGAATGTGGGGAAGGATAAGGAATTTTTTTCTCGACTAGACAAAGGGAGGCTGAGGCTTTTATGGCCTGTTACCAGGGGTGGAGTATGAGGGCATGTTTAGATATACCTGAGAAACTGGTTGGGGGTCTTTCCTGAGGTGGTGGGAAGGGTGAAAGTAAGTTATGTCCTGGGCTAAGATGGAGAAGAAGAGGGAGGTGGTTTTGAGAAGGTGGGCTTTGTTTTAAGGGCATCACCCATATTAGATGACAACCATGATGAATTTACTAATTCAGTCTGATAGTTTCTGATTACTCCTTCGGATAGTTGCTTCCCTAGCTGCATCAGCATCGGTCTGTATCACCAGTCGCATATGTTTAAAGTGAATGTATGCAGCTTTGCAAGCTTAGATCATACAAGAAAGACTTTGCTATTTTCTGCATTTTTATTTTTTTAAACATTTTTTTTAGATTACTAACTTTAGAAGATATATACAAAGAGTGGAACACTTACTGAAGAGCTGAAAATCCTTTTTTTTTAATTTTTTCTCCCACAATTTTATTAAGAAACAAACAGCAATGAGACAGCTTCAAACCAAATTGGCAGGACAGTTCCAATAACCAACACACTGCATACATTTTTCCCAGTGGTTAATTGCTGTACAAGATGTGGACATGATATCCTATTTACAAACACTATTACAACAAATCCCTCTATTCATTAAGAGAATGTAACTATATATCTATCC
>NW_004524910.1:520783-521801 GCF_000260255.1 Octodon degus
CCAGAAGACAAGCTTATTGTTATTACCATACAACCTAGGCTGTTAAACTTAACCTCACTATCTGTCTGCATATCAAACATCTTAGGCATAACATGAAACAGGTATTTTTCATCAAGTATTGATATGTTGAACTTCTACGTCCCTATAGAATATGATAAAAACATTTAAAATTAGAATATATTTTAAAAATAGGCATAAAGAATTATATAATTCTTATGTTTACACGTAAGTCAAAAAAATCTAACCATATACAACCTTGAAGCACGACAGTCCCAAAACATTCCTTCTCCTGTCTCCTGCCTTCATTTACCAACCCCTTCTTTTTGAGCAGTCATCTATGTAAGAGACAGCACAACAGCAACTGGCATGTCATGACAAGCAGCCCATATTCAGAAGACCAAAATGACAGGCATTCCAAGCATGAACCTACTATTACAAATTGCCATCGTCAGTGCAGTTGCTTAGTTCACAGGTATCAGTATATATAGTTAATCAGGGTGAGAATCTTTCCAATTAACTGCTAGATTCAAAAATCTTCTGGAGATTCTCAAGACCATTGCCTTGCCCATCTTCTACATATAAATATATGGCTTGACTTATTCATGTTTTCTACCTCTTCTCCTTTCCCTCTCTTAATTAGTTACTCCTCGAGTTCCTGCATTCTTTTTACTTGTATTACACCTTTCTATTTGTATTTCTACTTTTGAGTTCTTATACTAGGAAAACTATACGATATTTACACAAGTGTGTCTGGTTTATTTCGCTTATGAGTATATCTTCAAGTGGCATCCACTTCAACATAAAGGCTTCAAGTTTATCATTCTTTATAGCTGAGTAATACTCCATTGTATAAACATACCACATCTTTTTCATCCATTCCTCAGGTGATGGGCATCTTGGTTATTTCCAAGATTTGACTATCATAAATTGTGCTGCTATAAACATAGGCACACATATATCACTATGATATGATGTTTTCAGATCCTCTGGGAAAATTCCCAGTAGAGGAATAGCTGGT
>NW_004524910.1:521901-549948 GCF_000260255.1 Octodon degus
GGTGATAGATTATTTTTTCCTGCATCCTCGTTGTTTTTAAGAGATCCTTTCTTACCTTTTCACTAGCTGCACCAGCGTCTTCAAGATCTGAAACTCTGTCTTCACTTTCAGTTAAACAGTTTTGCAAGCTTGTGATTGAGATTTTAAATTCCTCTGTATGTCTTTGACTTTACTTCATGCAATCTGTTTCTTTCCTGTATTGCTCATTCAAGGAACCCATCATTTTTCTAATCTCCTCTATTTTTTTATGAATGTCTTCTTTAGAAGCAGTTATTAGTTCTTTTACTGCAGTGTTTTTTCAGATTGGATTTCCTCCCTATGTTTCTGTAGTTGATTCTCTACTTTAGATGCTATGCATTCTGAGAATTCTTTTCTTATTTCAGAAAATTCTACTCTGAGTTCCTCTGTAACTTTCTGCTGTTGCTTGTTTACTATCGATGCTATTAATTCATACATTTCAGCTGAGCTAGTGTCCTCTGCACTTGTCCTGGGTGGGCATTGAGTTTCCTCCATATGTTTCTGCATTTGATTTTTTACTGCAGATGTTATGAATTCAGGGATTTATTTTTTTATTTCCAATCTGAGTTCCTCTATACCTTTCTGCAGCTGTTGCTTTATTTCAGAAGCCATTGATTCATTGATTTCCACTGTGTGATTCCCAATTTGTTCTGTGTTAGTGTCCTCTGCACTTGTGATGGGTGGGCTTAGGTTCTCTGATTGCACTTTGCTCCTTCTCGTTGGCATTTTCTGTAGCACTGTCTTCTGACCTTTGTTGTAGAGCTTTGGTGCAGTTATAACCTGAGCACCTACTGAAGTTCAGGTGCAGATCTACAACATTTGGATTTATCCTGCTGTGCCTGGCTTGTTTGTGGCTGCTGTGCTCAGCTCCTTCTTGCTGCTGCCCTTGGGGGTGAACTTGTTGTGTCCCTCTGGCAAGATATTCTGCTCCTGAACTAGCTGTGTAGTTGTGTCCCCTACTCTCTGCAGGGACTGCAGCTACAGGATTTCACCTCAGTCCTGTATGCCAGGCCCAAGCTGAGTGTGGAGAGGACAAGTTGGAGTAGGGGGTAGAGGTAGCTCTCCCACACACTCACCTGGCCTGGACTAAGACTGGATCTGGGTTTCCTAGAACGCGGCAGAAATTCCTACTTGGCAGGCGGGGTGGGAGGGTGTGCTAAGGAGTTGTGGGGGTGTCCCAAGGGGGTGGAAGAGGGTCTCCCCCATGCTGTGCCTGGGTTGGCATTAGCAGGTCCTGCCGGTGCAGGGTAGCCAGAAGTTTTCCCACACACTCGCTGGGCCTGGGCTAGGACTGGATCTGAGAATTATTGTTAAATGATCATGGAAAGAGATCCCTCAGTCTGAATCAAACCGTCATATTACTGCAATCCTAGACAAAATCAGCGCTGCAGTCTCACTAGAGATCAGAGGCAGACTGACCTCACTAAGCCATTTCTGAATTCCAGAACTACATAAATTATGTGAGATAGTAAATTTTGTTTTAAGTCGCTAAGATTTAAAGTGAATTTATCCATAGCAATTTATAATTTATAGCTACTCATACTTAAAATGGGAGGATGACAGAGCTGCCTGGGAGTTCTTTGTATGTTAATAGGAAGTTTTTAAATATATTTTTGGAAAAGGAGCAAGCTTTGGGGGAAAACATGGCCTCAGTTTGGTGTTACAACAGTCTCATTAAGCACCCTATTTTTGTCTTACTTGTTTATTTAATTTCTTTAGTGATTTCTCTTCTTTAGTGATTACCATAAACATTGATTACCAGACATCTTTCTGTGATGCTGAGGTCTGGGAGACCCTCATCTATACCAAACTTCAGTTACTCTTTTAGATTTAACATTCTACTCTCACCTTCTGATTAGAGGGTTCTTTTTTCTGGGAATGTGGTTTCCTTATATTTGTTTCTGTGACACCTTATAATTGTCCTCAGACTATGGATTCCTTCGCTTTATTGAATTTTCAGTAACCTTCCATATTCCATATTCATTCTGTTTCTAAAATACTTCATATTGGAAAAAATTGTCTGCTGGGACTCTCCTCTTATTTACTTTCTGTTGTTCTCTTCATTTTAATGGGGTTTAGGGGTAAGGAAGTCCAATTATGCTTATACTCCCATAGTGACCCAGAAGTGTTCTGTTCTGCATAGGTCTCAGTGAGCTTAGTTCTGCTCAAAGTGAGCCCTGAGCCACTGAAACTTCTCACATTCATTGAGAGCTGAAAGAGGCTAAGGAATGTGCATAACTAATTTTGTGAATACAAACTACTATCTCTATTGCTTTCCTGCATTCACCGAACTCTTTAAGTTCACACAATGCTAGACAGTAACAGGTGAACGATCAAAGAACAGACAGAGCACCTGAAGGAAGAGCTGTTATGTGTGGCCTGTATCCCAGCTTGCCAGAATTTACAAGAGACAACAGGTCTTCTTAGGCTCTGTTTCTTGATCTTTGTTCCCTCGGGACATCAGGCTTCTGTCTCTGTAGTCTTTCTGCCTGAAACTCAGTGTTTCTCAGAATCACTTTGGGCCTGGCTTGACAGCCACTGCCAGCCAAGAAGCTCACTCAGTGTCTCCTTATATTGTCAAGGTAAGTGGAGCTGCTGCCAGATTGTGGTTTCTTTTCCTAACTGCATTTATCTTGCTGAGTACACCACTATTTTGCCCATGAATTATGTGCAGAGTAATAAAATACAAG
Source organism: Octodon degus (assembly GCF_000260255.1). NCBI lineage: Eukaryota > Metazoa > Chordata > Mammalia > Rodentia > Octodontidae > Octodon > Octodon degus. The sequence goes on from NW_004524910.1 coordinate 524,610, forward strand.
CCACAAATTATGTGCAAAAGATAAAACAAAATTTAAGTCTGATAATAAGTGAGAAACTTGCTGTTTGTATATAAAGACAATGGATACCAGCAAGACTATCTGGAAACTGAGAAAGAAACCTCTCCTCAGAGCATGTAGGGAAAAAGTATAAAAGTGAATTAACTGTGGCTATCCATAGGTCACTGGGTAAGATGAAAGGAGCTGGATAATTTCTGGCACAGTGCCTGCTGTGTAATAGGTGATCAACACCAAATATTTACTTGTAGAATAAATGATTGAATGATGCATACCTGAGGAAAACCATAACTTTTCAGAGACAAGACATTGTCATGAAAGTAAATAAGAATTAACTGAATATTTGGAGCTAACTCCTTGTTCAAAGAAAAGTCTGGAAGGTCTTTGATTTTTCTCTGAAATGTAATTGTCTAAAACTAGATAAAACAAAGTAATTGACCTGGTTACTAAGGGCCTGTGATGGAAAACTGTGTCAAATTGACTGGAACATACCATACTCAGATATTTGGTCACATATTATTCTAGGTTTGTCTGTTTTAGTGGGGAGCTAACTGGTGGTCAATTTCTTACACCTAGCTGAATTGAACTAACGTGGTGCTGGGTGTGGAAGGCCCATCCGAGGATTGTTGCCAGTAGCGTAAAAAGCAGAATGAGAGAAACTGTTTGGACACTGTTAGGGATACTGTTTGGAGAAGCTGTTGGAGCTAGTGGAAACCATTGGTTCTCCTGGGCTATTTTGCTGGGTGACTCTGTCATGCTGGCTTTCCTGATGAACTTGGTTGTTTTTGTCGTAGAAGGAGCTCAAGACCTCCTTGTCACTGAGAATGGCTATGGGTGATTTTGTGGAGCTCTGGTCCTCATCTTGAGCATCACTTCCTGGCTCTGGAAGGCAAGTTGCTTTCCTGATGGTAACTCAGCTTTCCTTGTGACTGGAGGAGCTCAGGACATCACTGTTGCTGAGGATGGCTGTAGTACCTTTAGGGGAGCTCTGGTGCTTACCTTGAGCATTGCTTCCTGGCTCCGGTTCAGATCACTTAGCCTGCTAGCACAGATCCTTCATCGTGCTGGCATAGACTTTCTGTTTACACCACTGACCTTTGGGCCTTTCCAGCACAGATCCATGAAGTCAGGCTGCATACTCTGCCGTGGGCTCTAGGCCTCCAGTTGGACTTGTGGGAGACATTGTTATGAGCTCTAGGATTTCAGCTGGACTCATGCAGGATATTAGGATCCAGCCCCTCACCTGGATTCTTTGGTCTTTAGTGTGTGGACAGATTTCCTGTACTTTTTGTATATGATTCTTTATATGATTCATTATAAAATAATATTATAAAATGTGTCTTGTACTATATTGTTTCCCTTCCAAAAACCCCAAACTATGACATCTGTGAAGGTATATTTTTAGATAAAATTATTGAATTGGTACACTAAATAAAACAGATTGCCTTTCCTAAAAATATATGGATTATATCCCATTAGCTGAAAATGTGAATCAAACCAATAGGGCTGAGAAGGAAAGAACTTCCTGAGTGTTTGTGGCAGGCAGCCAAATTTTTCCTGCCTTCAAGCTCCAACTGGAAAGGAATAGCCTGCTACCTTTCAGCTGGAGCTTACAACACTGGCCCTGGTGGGGCCCTGGGTGTCCAACTTATCAGTTACACAGCTTGTAATTTTACAGCCTCATAATGAGGTAAGCCAATTCTTCATCCAGTTGGCATAGACTTTCTGGCTTACACCACTGACCTTTGGGCCTTTGTGTTCCCCCTCCGTGTGTGTGTGTGTGTGTGTGTGTGTGTGTGTGTGTGTGTGTGAACACATATCTCTACACCCCATTGCTTCTGTTTCTCTTGAGAACCCTGGTTAATACAGAGCCTACTTCTTAACCAGTAAGAACCAATTTGTTGTTGATATAAAAACTGAGAAAAAGTTAAAAGGCAGTATTAGATTTGAAAATGGCAATAAGTATTTTGTGTATATATATTCTAAAAATAAGAAAATAAATGATCATAGTTCTGTAACATGAGACTTTAAATGGAATATTCGCTTTAAAGACCTGAGAAAAAACTTTCAAAATATAGTATACAGCCCTCCCAAATACAGTATACAAAATATACTAGGAGACAAAAGAAGAAAGAAAAGAAAAGATACACGAAGATACTACAGAAACTGCAGAGGGAGCTCTTTAATCAGTTCAGGTATGGTGAAGGGCAATTTAAAGAAGAGCACACACTCAAATGCTGCATTGGCATGTGCTATTCACCAGGGAGTGATTTAATAAACATTTGTATGAATAAAATGAAAATGAAAGACCATATTAAAAATATAAAATGTTCAAGTGTGCTAAAATTACAAAAAACTGCTATGTGGCAAAGAATGGTGGGTGAGTGCTTTATTTCTTAGAAACAGGCAAAATTAAGAAAAATATGCTCTAATGCTTTGGGGATAGAACATTGTACCTTAGTCCTATTTTGTTCTGTCTTCTCTCTCAAGGTAAATATTAGACTAAGAAGTATGACAAGAATTTAGAAAGAGAAAAGAAGAATGCTGAGAGAAATGACCTCCACCTCATCATAGGGCTAGAGCATATCTTGCCTTCTAAGAGAACTCTTAGAGGTTATAGTAATATTCATATATAGCATAGCCATGATTCAGTCATTTCAGCAGTCATCAAGCATATACCCTATTCCTGTGAGCAATTAGACACTGGGAATACACAGAGGAAGACAATACAAGACCATCTTTGTGAGAATTTGAGGAATTCCAAAGGGTGAAATGAGTTGGATATCAGGAAATGTTCTGATTTCTTCAAGGGAACTGACATCCTCAGAGCAGGTTGACACAGTCTATCTCAAAATTTTGTGGATAGTAAAATTAAGGTTCAGGCTTCTGACCTATGAAGTCATTTTTTTATTGTGTTCTACCCCTACTTTTGTTGCTGTATCTTCCTGGCTTCTAGTGTTTATCTTTTTCTCTTGACTATTACTGGGTCCTTTTTCTCTGTATAGAATGCTGAGTATGAGTATAAATTTAATTTATTCACTTACTCAACAAATATGAACTGACTGTCCTATGTGTGCCATAATTTACTCTGGATGACAGAATATGACAGTAAGTAAAACAAAGTCCCTGTCCTAAAGAAATGTACTTTCTGGGACTGTTCATGGTGATGGATGCAAAATAGAAACAAGTATGTATCTATGTGATATACAGTAGTACTACGAAAAGACAGGTGAGCAAAAGCAGTACTGGATATTACTATCTTATGTATGTCCACAGGAGAGTCTTCTCCACTAAGATGAAACTTGAACAGAGATTGAAGAGTGAGAGTGATAGCCATGCGTATGTCTTGGGGAAAGAATTCCCCAGTAAAGGAAAATGTCAGTATTAAAGCTGCAGCAGAGTAAGTGGGGGAGGACTGGGACGAGGTCATACAAGCAGCAAGGGAAAGGGAAGCATGGAAAGTAGAGTCTTCTAAGCCATGATAATAACTTTGATTTTAATTTGAAAGTGGGCCCTTGAATTTTGTGTAGGGGAGTATCATAATTTTTCATATTTTTATTACATGATTTGGTATGTCCCTTGGAGAATAGAATTTCTGTGGAGGGAAATAAAGTGAGAAGCAGAAAGAACAGTTAGGAGTCTACCAGAATTACCTAATAGGCTGGGAAAGCATTGGTGGTAGCTTGGGCTAGCTTGGAATGGTACAGTCAGGAAAAAGCGATGTGGCTCAGAATATATTTTGAGAATATAAGTGAGAAGACGGGGCTTATCGTTACCCTTCTGAACACTTGAGAGGCCAGCTCATCCTGTCTCCTTTGAGAATCCCAGTACACAACCTGACACTGGTCTCTTTTACTGCTTCTGAGCATTTTCTAGTTTCCTGGAAGATAAATAGGTTTTTTTCTTCCTTAAGTTTAAATTGAACTCAGGCCCTTGCACTTGCCAGGGAAGCACTTATTCTACTGAACCATCTTCCCAGCCCCCACTTATTTTTCTTGATTAAAAAATAAATTTAGGGACTTCGGTGGCAATAAAATGAAAATGGACACATAAATGTGACTAAAAGATGAAAATTTGGGGGAAAGTGAACCCATCTTTCCATATCAAGTAAAGATGATGTTAGGGCAGGCAAGATAGCTTAGTGGATTAAAATGCCTGCTTAAGCAGACTCAGGGTCTGAGGGTTTGATCTCTGACCTGCCATGCCAGCCCCGTCCCTGGGGCACACTGAGATGGCAATTGAGACCAGGTGTGGTGGCACACACATGTAATCCCAGCACTTGGGAGGGTGAAAAACAGGAAGGATCACTACAAGTCCAGTCTGTGTAGTGAGACCCTGTAGACCCTGTACTAAATACTTAAAAAAAAAAAAAGTGCTTCAGAAGAAGTCTTTGCCACCATGTATACTGAGAAATGTAGTTCAGAAACTTGTTCTACTGGTAGTTTAATGACTTATTAGAAAAACTAAGCACTGATGCTTGTTCTGTTTTTCCTTTGATGAAGTTCCTATCATCCGCCCTACCACTGTTTTCTCCCTTTTACACTAATTGAAATCCAGGCCAGTGTCTTCGCAAAAAGAGCTGAGAGCAGTATTCCTACATCCCTGGGTCAGACTGAGGGAATGCAGCTTTACCTCGCTGTCGTGGCTGTTACACAGATACCGCCTATTCTCACACGTACGAACAGGAGCTGATTAGCGCTCTGGTGCCCTATTTAAGCTTTCTAGCTCCACAAAGAAGCTATTTTGAAAAGTGAAAAGATTACACTCTGATAATAGACCAGGGGCCTTACACATGTGGATGGCTCACAGAAGATTAAAAGAGTAGACTTAGAATAAATGTAGCCTCTATCAGGTGCGATGAGGGTGATTCACCCTCACACTGACTGTGGGTTCTTTGAAGGGAATTCACTACTCCCAGATCCTCCTTGATGCCTCTGTGAGCAAACACAATGGGCGAGTTGGGTAGGGGGCTAATATCCGACCCAACTGCTGTCTTCCAAGGAACCAATTAGACTGCCTCATAGTTGTTTCATGTTTCAGAGATCTTAGGTCCTAATTGGTTGGCTCCTCTCTGCCAACTTTGATCTCCTTTTGAGTATTCCTGTATGAGAACATTTTCCCCATGATCTGAAGAAGTGAATGAGTGATGGAATTCATGCTGCTTTTAATTTATTTTAAAGATGTCATAAATTGGAATTTTGTTAATTTCAGGCTAAGACTACTAGAAGTTGCATGAAAGGGGGCCTGTGGGATGATGGCATTTAGATTTAAGATTTAAAGAGGCCAAACTGTGAAAATGATCTCGGTCAACTGTTCTACCTGTGTGTTAAAGTGTTCATTTACTAAAAGAAATTTGATACAGTCTGAGGATATTGCGTTTATTGTTTTCTTTTTTTATTCTTTTGTGGTACCAGGGCTTGAACTCAGGAACTTAAGCTTGTCAACCAGGCGCTTATGCCACTGAGCTATTTCCCCAGCCCTACAATGTTTATTGTAACATTGGTTTCAGTTATTTTCTATCCACAAAACCAAATTACAAAAATAAAAACTAAACCAGTATATTCAAAAACATTTATTAGGGTGCCAGGGAGATGGCTCAGTAGGATAAGCGCTTGACTGGCAAATGCAAGGATCTGAGTTCAATCCCCAGTTCTGAAAAAAAACCCATTTATTAAATACATTGAAACTGTACTTCCAATTGGATTTGAAACTGTCTCATTGCTGTTTATCAATAAAACTTTGAAAAAAAAAATAAAATAAATAAATAAATAAATACATTGAATGTACAAGGGGAAATTAAAGTGTTTAAATAAAAAAAAAACCCTCATTACATTAAAAGATCCATTGCCAAGAGTAATTAGATAAATGTATTTGAAAGCAAGGAGGAGTTATTTTGAGTCCTTGGAGGAGGGTTAATGGCAATATGTCTTTTACTACAATAAGGTTTTAAATTTAAATAATTACTTTATTTTTTGAATATGCTTGGTGATCAAATGTGTATGGCAACTTCTGTCAAATAAAAACAATATTGTGTCTTCATCTACCTTATTTACTGAGTCTGGCACTGTGAAACTTCTGGCTTATTCCAGAGATTCAAATGATCATAGAAGTCAGTGTTTGAACCCATTCAGGACACGAAGGCTACCACAACAGCATAATTAAAGACATTCACAAAATGGGACCTCCAGAGCTGAATCCAGAAAGTGCTAAGAATGATGAAATAAGAAAGGAGAAAGGGAGAATATTTTGAAGAGAAAATGTATCTACACATTTTTTAAAATTTAATTTTTAGGGCTGGCCAAATAGCTCAGCAAATTAAAATGCCTGCAAGCAGGCATAGGGATCAGGGGTTCGATCCCCAGGGCCTGCTGTGCCAGCCCTGCTCCCAGGATGTGCTGAGAGGGCCATTGAGACTGGGTGTGGTGGTGTACTCATGTAATCCGAGCTTTTGGGAGGCTGTAAACAGGCAGATCACTATGAGTCTGATCTACTATTGAGACCCTGAACACCCTGTAGATCCTTCTCTAAAATACAGACAAAAATGAATAAAATTAAATTTTTAAAAAGTATTTACCATGTATCTTAATCATATCTTTGTATTATGTATCAAGAACTTTGCTTCACACTGAAGATATGATCATAGAAGATTAAGGAAGTCACTAGAACTTGGGTTTTAAATAAAGAAATGTGAAACTATATTCTCATTCTCAATCTTGATGGTAGAGGGGCAGGTCCATTATGTAATCTCAGGCGTCTGTGTCCTAGAAACTCTCAGATGTCTGTCAGGTCTAATTTTGACTCAAGCTTATGTGTTACAGGTAAAAATGAATTGTAGGGCAAGAGCCAGATTTATCACTTCAACTATTTCCTTGGATTTTATATTATCTGAGGTGACCCACAGATAATAACATTGTAGCATAGCCATGATATCTAAAGATGCCCCTGCTTTTGTAGTAGGAGGCCTCCCTTGTTTGGGTGGAGTTTGCTGTCTCCAGTCTGGTGCAGGCACTTGGATTCCTGCCTGAGGCTTGGTCCTTCAAAGTGAGACTGAATGCTACAAATTTTTGGGCTAGAGAATGAGGCATGATGGACTTTGCTGGCAAAATTTTGGCTTCAAGGGCTTAGCATCTGCTTGGTAGATCTGATTATCTGAAAGGGAGAATTTGAACTTTCAGGAAGGTTTCTGTATGTTTCTTTGAAGTAAATAGAACTTCCAAGAGATGTGTGATCCTTTCAGGAAGTGTCTCTAAACCTCCAAAGTGTCTTCACTGTCAATATTTATTACCACTGCTAGCTCAGCAGACTAAAGAACCTGCTGAGGCAAGCACAGGGACCCCAGTTCAATCCCTGGCACCACATGCTGCACCCAGGGTGGTCTCAGCTGGCCACAGAGTCTGAGAATAGTGGTATATACACCTGTAATCCCAGTGCTGGGAAGGCTGAAAACAGGAGGATCACTATGAGTCTGAGCTGTGAGACCCTGTAACAGCCAAATACATAAAAAAGATGTATTAGAACAAATCAGTGATAGTTGGTGTAAAATCAGTTGTTTTCATTACCAAAAAAGGGATTTGAGGTGATGAATATTAATTTAATTATTTCAGTCTGTCTTCATAAATCACATCATATAGTCAATTTACAATGAAAAAAGCAATTTAAAATCTAAGGGGGAAATGTCAGAAGTATGTGTCTCAGTTTCAGTCACGGTTAAGATGGAAGCCCACAGAGTGTAGCCCTCCCATCACTACCACTGTGATCCAGGTGAACAGCCCAGGAAGGCCTGGAGCACAGGCCCTCCCTTCATGGCTTCTGGCATCCAGATGGCCCCTACCATTCATGCTGGCATGACAGAGATGAACTGCCCTGAACAGATGAGCCAAACAGATACCAACATCTCCCTCTTAACCAGGAAGTTAGGATCTTAGGACAAACACACACCAAAATCCTTGTACACACAGAGGACATCCCTAAATAACCACACAGGAAGGCCTAGAGACCAGAGGGAATGCCAGGGATACAGTAGGGTCCTGTTCGGGGTAGCACAGAATGCACAGGTGAGACTAGTTGTGTGGAAAAGTTTGAAGCCATAATAATAGATGCCAGCAGGTGGTTAGATAGGTGAGCCAGTGTTGTGCTTGGGGACAAAGACATGGAACAGAAGAAAGGCGGGTGGTGCTTCCTCATTCTTTCTCTTTTTTTCTTTCTTTTTGTTTTGTCTTTTTTTGGTTTGTTTGTTTTCCAAACAGCTTAAAAGAGCTCCAGCTATAGAAAACTAATTGCTAACTTGGAGACCAAGTTCAGATAATCCCTCGCTTACTCCTTCATTCTTTCTCTTCTGCCCTCTTCTATAGTTACCTAATGCTTGCATGATCATACTTGGTCCTCCAACCTTGCTTTAATTTTCTTTTCAGTTATCTTTGTTTATCCACTATCCTAAACACTTTGTATAGAAGTTCCCAATTTTTATGACTGTTTCTGTTATATAATTGTACACTTTGTTCCTATGGTTTAAGGTACAAAAGGAATAGTTATCCTAGTTTATCAGTTTCTAAACTGTGCTTGGTATGATTATTGCTACTTTAGCTAGGATATCATATCTGTTGTAATCAGCTCTCCCATCTCTGACAATACTGGAAAGTTGTGGGGGGTAATAACCTCACCACCACCCAGCACCAAAGAACAAGGGAATGAGCAAAACAGATACCAACATCTCCCTCTTAATTAACCAAGAAGATAGGATCTTGGGACAGACACATACCACAAACCACACAGAAGACATCCCTAAAGAACCAACATTTCCTAGAGAGGCCTTGATACTAGTGATATATCTCTCTATTACAAAAACTCACAAGGATCAATGCAGACAACAAAAATGTTTTTTGCAATAGAAAATGGCAAGATGCAGTAGCAAAATGCAAGCTCAAGCTTCCTGCTCATGTAGAACAAGTCTAAGAGATATCAACATGGAGAAAATTAGAAGAGACACTTGTGAAGTTTCTAAAATGATAACAATCAAAGTGAGGAAACATCCATGAGGATGTAATGGAAATCAGATCACAATCTCTCAGGTTAAAAAAATTAAAGTAACAAAGTAAATGCTCAGCAAATGTACAGTATGGACAGATTTTTTTTAATAGTATTTTTGGTACAGAGTCTACAGGGTTTCACTGCAGAGACTGGACTTGTAGTGATCCTTCCTGTTTTTCTTCAGCCTCCCAAGCACTGGGGTAACAGGCCTGTGCCACAATGTCAAATCTCTTTCATTGTCTCAGTGCACCCCTGGGGTGGGGCCAGCACGGCAGGATAGGGGTTGAACTCCTGGCCCCTGTGTCTGCCTAGACAGGCACTTTAATCTGCTGAGCTATCTGACCGGCCCTCAGATTTTAAAAAATAGAGCATAATAGGAAAATAAAGGAAGTCATGAAAGATCAATATAGGAAACAAATAGGATGCATCAAATGTATTCAAACAGATATCCAGGAAATTTAAAATTCCACTGAAAGCTGGCAAAACTGCTTGAACAAAGCTGAAGATTGGCTTTCAGAACTTGAAGACAGAATTGTGTCCCACAATCATGAAAGATCTCTTAAAAATAATAAGGGACAAATAACAATTCAACAGCTGCAAGATGATGCAACAAAAACTAATATAAACTTGATAGGTATCAATGAAAAGTCAAGAGTCACAAAGGACATAAAAAGAATATCTGCAGAAGTAATAGCAGAAAATTTCCCAAACATGGGAACAGAATCTGACATACACTAAGTGAGGCATATAGAACTCCAAAAAAGAGCATTATGCAAATAAATCACCTAAAACTATGATAATATTGTAGCAGTTCATGACAACCAAACCAACCCTAACAAAGAATACTAAGTGATATTCTAGATATAGGTAAAAATGACTAGAATTCCAAGAATAACATCAGAAAGAAACCATGAGGGAGGCAAGCAATTAAACTGAGGGGAAAAGCAGGAAACTAACAGCAGGAAAATAATATGACAGAGCCAATATATATCAGTTATAACCATCAATGTAAAGGCCTCAATTCACCAATCAAAAGAAGCAGACTGACAGAGTGGATCAAGAAACAAAGTCCAACAATAGGCTGTATAGAAGAAACACATTTAAATAAAAAGGAAATTCATAGACTGAAAGTCAAAGGATAGAAAACAATGTTTTATGCAATTGGAACCCAGGGAAAAAGCAGGGGTTCTCTTTGCATACAATGTAAACTTCAAACCAAGAATGATAAAGATAAGATCACTACATGCTTCTTAGAGGAAAACTTCAAGAGGAAGAGAACAATCATAAATATGTATGCACTAAATATGGGAGCATCCAACTATAGAACACGAATGTTAGTAGACATGAAAACTAAAATGAGCAACAACACAGTCATAACAGGGTCCTTAGTATCCTACTGCCACAAAAAGATAAACTAGCCAAAAAAATTAGCAAAGAAATAACAGAACTGAATGAAACATGTGAACAAATGGGCTTAGTATATGTTTACAGACAGTTCCATACAACATCAGAATATACTTTCTTCTCAGCTGCACACAGGGTGTTTTCTAAAATAGACCATATACTAGTCCATAGGCCGTGCTTAAATAAATGCAAAGAAATGAAATTATTCCCTGGACATTATCTAACCATACTACAATGCAGTTGGAAATTAATGGGAAAAGAAACCATGAAAACTCCATAAACACATGGAAATTAAATATCCTCCTGAACAACCAATGGATCACAGATGAAATTAAAAAGAAATTAATATCTACAATCAAAAATGCAGATGCAACATACTAGAACCTATTGGATGCAATGAAAGCAGTCCTAAAAGTGAATTTTATAGCAGTGAATTTTCACATTAGGAAAACAGAATGAGCACAAATCAAATGTTGCACCTCAACTTTCTAGAAAAAAAAAAAAAGAGCAAGTCAAGTCCAATGCCCATAGAAAGAGAAAAATTATAAAGATCAGAGCAAAAATTAATGCAATTGAAACTAAAAAAGCAATATAAAGAATGAGTTGAAGTGTTAGCTCTTTGAAAGAATAATTCAAATTTATAAACTCAACCAACCTTATCAAAAAAAAAAAGGAAAGAAAAATCTCAAAATCTTGCGATGAAGAATGGAAAGGTGGAAATCACTACAGATTCTGTGCAAACTCAGGTTACCAATACCTCCTTTGAGAATCTTTACTCTTATAGAATGGACAATACAGAGAAATGGACAGATCTTAGATACACGTGAATTACAATGCTGAATCAATAGTTCTGAAGAACCCAATATCAGTTAATGAAATTAAAAATGTAATTAAAAAGTTACCAATAAGGAAAATCCCTGGTCCTGATGAATTCACAGCTGAATTCTAGTAGAAGTTTAGAAACATTTAATGCTAATACTCATCAAACTCTTTTTTGAAAGCAGTTGTCCTGCACTCATTTCTAGAGACAAGTATTACCCTGATACCAAAACCAAAGAAAGACCAATCCAAAAATAAGAACTATAGGCCAATGACCCTAAAGAACATACAGACAAAAATTCTCAATAAAAAAACTAGTCAAGAGAACACAGCTAACCATCAAGATTATACATCATGACCAAGTGGGATTCATCCCAGGAATGCAGAAATGATAGATTCCTGGGTATGAAAATTAATAAATATAATAAACCATGTCAACAGAATCAGAAAAATCAAATGATCATCTCAGTAGATGCAGCAAAAGCTTTTGACAAAGTAAAACAATCACGCTTGATGAAAATCCTATAGAAAATCAAAAGAGATGGACTTTACCTCACTCTTATGAAAATCATCTATGACAAACCAACAGCCAACATTGTATTAAGTGGATAAAAACTGAAAACTTTCACTCTAAAGTCAGGAACAAGACAAGGATATCAGCTGTCACCACTCCTATTGGATATAGTCCTAGAAACATTAGCCAGCGCAATTAGACAACAAAATGAAATAAAAGTAATAAGGATAGGAAAAGAAGTGAGATTACCATCATTCACAGATGACATGATACTCTACCTAAAAAACCCCAAAACTTCCTCCAAATGATGTCTAGTTTTAATAAGAAAACTCTGTAGCATAGATACAAAGTCAGCACTCAAAAATTATTAACATCCCTATATGCAAACAAAATCACTGAGAAATTAGGAAAACCACAACTTTCACAATAGCATCCTCCCAAAATGAAATATTTATGAATCAATCCAAAAAAGTAAAAGACCTCATATTGAAAATTACAATACTCTGAAAAAGGAGCTCAAGGAGAATTTCAGAAAATGTTCATGGATAGGAAGAACCAACATTTTGAAAATGGTCATACTCCCTTTCTTTTATTTATTTACTTATTACTATTTGTATTTTTTAGGGAAAAGTCTACAGGGTGTTCAGGGTCTCACTACTAAATCAGACTCATAGTGATCTGCCTGTTTACAGCCTCCCGAGAGCTGGGATTACAGGCGCGTACCACCACGCCCAGTCTCAATTGCTATCTCAGTGTGCCCCAAGGCAGGTCTATCACAGCAGGCCCAGGGATCAACCCCCCCCCCCCGGCCCCTGCGCCTTCTTCATACTCCCTTTCTAATGTTGGACTTTTGACTGTTAATATATAATATTAGTCAGTTCCTCCTCATTTAGGTTCATCTTTATCCACTTTTATTATTTTAAAGAGAAAAAATCAAAACAATGCAGAATCTCAAAACATGATAGGAAATGAACAATGGTTATTATACTGCATATTGTTATCTTCAAAGTAGTTGAAGGTCAGTCTCAGCCTCAGGCACTGGCTGCACAGTTGGAGGTGGTGGAGTGGAAGCTCCAGATATGGCTGCGATCCAAAAGAAGCTGACGATTGTCAGGATGGCATCGGTGGGAAGACCTGCCTTCTCATTGTCTTCATCAAGGATCAGTCTCCAGAGGTCTATGTCCCTATAGCCTTTGAGAGTTATATTGTGGACATAGAGGTGGATGGGAAGCAGATGGAGCTGGCTGTGGGACACTGTGGGGCAGGAAGACTATGACTGTCTGCAGCCTCTCTTCTACTTGGGCACTGGTGTCATCCTTACATGCTTCTACATTGACAGCCCAGACAACCTGGAAAACATTTCAGGGAAATGAACCTGGGAGGTGAAACACTCTGCCCTAATGTTCCCATCATCCTGGTGGGGAATAAGAAGGACCTGAGGCAAGAGGAGCACACCAGGAGACAGCTGGTCAAGATGAAATAGGATCCTATTTGTTCTGAGGAAGGCTGGGACTTAGCAAATTGAATCAGTACTTTTGGTTACCTGGGGTGCTCAGCCAAGACTAATGAGGGGATTTGGGAAGTATTTGAGATGGCCACTGGGGTTAGTCTCCAGATCCACAAGAATAAGCACCAGAGGGGCTCTGAGACCCCCCTCACTTCCTTGATTTGCCCCCTTCCTACACACAGGTTTCTCCCCCTTCCAAATTACACCCTTAGGACTCATGCTGAAGGCACTCTTTTCAGCTCCCTCCTGCCCAGGACTGCATCGAGTCTCCCAGCCCAGATGTGGTGATGGGCTCTCCCTTCTTTCATCCCTTAGGGAGCCAGGCCTGTGCCCTGTTCTTCCTGAGCAGAGGCCATGCTGCCTTGATCCAGGGGTAGGGCTCCTGCTCCCTTGGCCTTTCCGAGAACAGTCATACACCAGCACTTTATACACTTCTGCCTCCCAGGAGCAGGTCTAGGGTAGGGGCTGTTGTGATTTCACTTGGCTGGGGGCATGAATAAAAGTTTTAGGTTCTAAAATAAGAGCTGCTGGGTTAGTAGATGCGGGCATGCAGAATTGATCAAACAATATAAGAACTTACTGTTCCTTTCAGTGAGCTAATAGAAATTAGTAGTACAATTATTTTAGCTCTCTTGTACATATGTAAATTTTTGCTCTTCTTTTGTTTTTTTCTCATCCCATTTATGCTTGCTTTTAAGTAGTTCCTTTTCCATTCACTGTAATTATTTACTCTTTTAGTTGATTTTGTTATCTTTATAACTTTTCTCTAATCTCTGGACCACTGTAATACAGGTTAGAATTATTTACTTACTGCGGAAAGTTTTGTACACTGAGACTATGGCCAGGAGAAGAGTACTAGTATACTGGCCAAGAGCCTGGTCCTAAATTCCATTGCAAACCCTAGTTGAGCAGTGTTGGAATTCTTGAAGAATTCTCACATAGGCTAATTAACCTATGTATTTCTCATAAAAGAAGCTGAAATGCTACTTCAGCCCCTTCCCCTTATTTTGACACACAAATCTTGGATTTAATATCTCTGTAAAAGAGAGACATGTAATTGGTGGAAAAAAAACAGAATGGAAAACAAGTGAAATAGAGTTTGATTCTTACTACTTTTAACCATTTCAGGCTCAGGTCTATCTCCAGAATTTTGATTTAGTAGGTCCAAAGTGAAGCCCAAGGATTACTGATTGATTAATTTGTGTGATGTGTGTGTGTGTGTGTGTGTGTGTGTGTGTGTGTGTGTTTCTGAGGATCAAATCCATGCCCTGTGCATGTTAGGAAAACACTCTACTACTGAACAATATCTGCAACCCATACTTCACATTTTGAAGTAGTTATCAGCTTATGTTACTGTTCCTGGTCTAGGAATTACAGTTGGAGAAGCACTGCCCTAAGGTATAGTTTACATAGAAAAAAAACCCTGAATAAATGCCTTATTATTTCTTATTTACCAGTTATCTTAATTCTTTCCTAGAAACTTCAAAAGATGACCATTGATTTTTATTTTAATAACATTGGAAACTAAACTCAATTAAAAAGAAACTTTTGGGAGGCAAGCCAAATAGCTCAGCAGACTAAAGACCCTGTTTATGTAGACACAAGGACCAAGGTTTGATCCCCGGCGTGCAGTGCTGGCCCTGTCCCTGGAGCACACAGAGACAGTGATTGAGACTGGGTGTGGTGGTGCACACCTGTAATCCCAATGCTTGGGAAGCTGAAAACAGGGGGATCACTATGAATCCAATCTGTGTAATGAGATCCTATAGACCCTGTACTAAATAGATTAAAAAACAAAACAAACAAAACCCCCAACTGATACATGTTTATTCCACACATATTTTAGGTGGTCAAATTTTAGGTTCATGTTTGAGAACCTCCTCATAGTGGTCCCTGTGTTTTATGAGTCTTATCCCAATAGTCTTTGAAAGCTTTTTCAAAGGTAACAACAAAATTCTCCAGCCCCATGTTACAAATTTTATACTCTAAACCTGAATCGAACCATTTGTGCAAAGATTCATGGTTTTCTTTAATGTGACTCTATTAAATTTTTGCTAGGTTTGTCTGACATGAAATATGTTCTTGGGGCCAGGGAGATGGCTCAGTAGAATAAGTACTTGCCTGGCAAGTGCAAGGGCCTAAGTTCAACCCCCAATTTCGAAAAAAAAAAAAAAAATTTGTTGCTGCATGAAAGTAGAGGTAGCATGAAGAAGCAGATCAATAACCCTATCGTTTAAAAGCAATTACTGATAACATTTTAATGTTTGTTTTCAAATCTTTCACAAAAAATTCTACACAGTTTAAAGATGCTATGTATATAAATTAATGTTTTTCATTTTAATTTACAAAGACCTATTCATAAAACTTTCCTAATTCTTTTTAAAAAACTCATTTAATGTCATTTTATTAGTAGCATTATATCTCACTATAGAGGCTTCTTTTAAATTCCTTAATCATTCTTCAAGTATCAGACCATTGGCTTATTCTAAATTATACTTAAAAGAATAACTATGTGATTAAATCTTTGACCCCTTTTAAAATTATTTCCTTAGAACCTATTCCAAAAGTATAATTTATAGGTCAGGGATCATGAAAATATTTAAAGTTCTGGAAATCTATTACTAGATTGCTATCCAGAAAACATACTGTGCTCTTGTCAGCATTGAAAATCCTCATTTTAAAATATGTGCTAGTTTGTTGGGTAAAATAGTGCTATCCTTGCTTTTATCTGCATTTTTATTCTAAATATATTACTGTTTGATCTATTGTGCTAGCACAAATCTTTCATGATTTGCCTTTCACTTTGGGATTAGCTTTTAATAGAACCCTTCCATGTTCATCTGCCAGTATCTCATTTTGAAATTTGTTGTGGATTTATAATGGCTACATATGTCACATAAGTAAAGGCAAGTTTATACTCAATTTGTAAAATTATAAATCTGAGTGTAGAGAACACATATATATTTTTTTTCTTTTTGTATTTGAAGGGAAGCATCTACAGGTATTCAAGGTCTCACTACTAGATCAGACTCATAGTGATCCATCTTTTTACAGTTTCCTAAGAGCTGGGATTACAGGCATGTGACACCACGCCCAGTCTTAATTGCAGTCTCAGAGCACCCCAGGGGTGGGGCCGGCATGGCAGGCCTGGGGATCGAACCCTTAGGCCCTGCTCCTGCTTCCAGGCACTTTAATCCACTGAGCTGTTTGGCTAGCCCTGAGAACACATATATTTCATACAGCAAGAAATAATAGCATAGAAGAGATTAACCACAGTACCATGTAATCACCATGGCAGTGAGCACTTGGCCTCACACTGCAGTCCTGCTGTGCTGTGATAGGTTCTCCTTTCCCAGCTGTTTGTTCATCTGTAAGGAGCACTTGAATCTTTCCTATCTGGCAGAAGTAATATTTAAAGAGTCAGGATAGTTACTGCTTAGAACTAGGTGTGAGTTAGCCATTCACATGAGCTCAAACCTTAAAAAGAAATCTCACCACAAGAGCCCTATGATAGGATTAGAAATAACAAAGCTTCCTCTAGCAACTGTGCAAAAGTATCAGTGCTCCCTAACAGAATAAAGAGGCAGAGATGTGATAATAGAAGGGAAGAACGTGGTCATCTTCATACAGGAATGTGCTGTGGGAAGAGTAAGCTCAGAACTCGGGGAGTTTATGCCATAAAAGCATACTTTATCCTATACAAAAATGGTGCCCTGGTAGCATTTCCTCCTGTGGATTCTCTCTTCCTCAGCTTCCCCCTTTCTTCTATAGTTCTCTCTCAAATTGCACAGTCCAGTTCCATTTTTCCACCCTCCTTCTCTGCTCGGAAAACCACCATTATTCCTCAGGATTAAGATTTTCATCCTTTGCCTTCTGCAAGCTCCAGTGGTGTCTCAACTTTCTTCTGTGTGCTCATTACACTTTCCCTCTGTTCATTGCTCATGAGTAGGTTGGGAAGGGGAAATCATGATGAGATCTGCCTTTAATTTAGCCTCACTAAAGAGGAAACAAAACTACCTTTAAAACTAACCTAAGAAATAAACACAGCTCATAAAGGTACTGCTTTTGATGTAGGCAGTGTAGTTTAATATACACCAAGAGAGAAATTATTTTGTCAGCTTGACTCTGGGTCTTGTCCATTGTGGGACAATAAAAACCTCACCCTTGTGTTAAGAAACATTCAGCTCTCTCTGAGCCTGGCTTTCCTTACAAAAGGAGTTGCACCAGCTATAAAAACCAAGATATACCTGCTCCAATTAATTTGATAGTCAGTTATTCTCACTTCAAGATGGCATGTTTCCCCCACCTGCCACTAATATGAGTTATATTTTTGGAGAATTCTCTGTTTTTATGTTTGCTTTAGTTTCATCTACTGTAGTATTTTTCAGAAATAAGTTCAAACACACACACGTGCGTGTGCATGCACTACCCTTTTTTAATAATGGGGAAATACAAATTTAATTTTGCTTGTATAAGTAGGCAGATTTAGAGACAAAAATACAGCTTTAGGATAGCCTTCTATTTCTGCTGATAGAGATACCAGTTAGAAAATTCTCTTTATTCTGTGAAAGATACTGACATAACCTGCTTTTTTTCCTCATGTATGACCAGTAGGCCCATCTCATCCTAGGACTGGGCTTAAAAGAACAGTGTTCTATCTAAGTGAGTAAAGGCCATTTATCCTCATGGCCCTGTCTTTCAGGCATGCTGAGTTTGAGAAAGGCATTTGCATTTGAGAATCTGAGCATAGGAAAACCTCCTGTAGTCCATTTACATACAAATGAGGCCTAGCCCAGGAAATTACACAAAGGCCCCAAACAAGAGTTCGTCTTTGAGTCTAGGTTGTGCCACAGAGTCCAACATGTGGGACCTTGAAGGAGTTTGGGAGTCTTAGCTTTAATACATTGTCAAGATTGGCTAATACAGCTGCTCAGGCATCCCAGGAGGACCTGAAGCTTTGGGAAGAAAGGCTAAATAGATGTCCACTCACAGGACTGGAACCAAGGATACATACTGTTGCAGTGAAGGATCTTTATAAGGATTACTGCCAGCCATCAACAAACACTTCTCTGATCTTATGAGACCAGTGCTAGATATCAGTGAGAAGAATAGAAGCTAAGGGATAAACATACTTTCTGGTTTTCATTTCTGTATATTCTTGAAAGTAGACTGGATCTCCTCAAATGGAGTGAGCCGACAGTGTTTTTGATCTTTGGGGCCACAGTGAGGGCTTCAAGACTGAATTTCTGAAAATTGCTTAATAATAAACCTTAGATTTCTGTTTTCCTGTATCCTATGTCTAATCTATCAATAATCCTTAATGACTGTATTTCCAAAACCTATGTGATTCCATCTTCTTTTCTATATTTTTACTTCTATGATGCTAGTTCAATGGCATTGCTTTGGTCTACTATTTTGCCCCAACTCCTATTTTGTGTCATTCTTACAGAACTCACTGTACATAATATGGCCAATGTTAACACAAGTAAATCAATCTTCTACCTCCTTGCTTAATCACTAATAATTTGACATCCATCCTTATAATAAAATCTTCCTATTATGACCGATGTAGCCTTACAAGGTCTAAGCCCTTCACCCAAGGGATCCCTTCTGGTCCCTTGCCTTTATTTTCCTTACCCACTGCACTGCAGCCAGTAGACTTTCTGCTTCTTGAACAGAAGTTTGTTCTCACCATAGGGGCTCTGTGTCAGCTATTCCTTTTGCCTGCACTGCATTTCCTCTGATTTCTGTTTCCATAGTACAGTCTCAGAGAGACCTTTATAAGACACCTATCACAGTCATACTTCTATCATGTTGCCATTCTGAGGTCCATATTTACTACAATAATTTCTCCTTATCTGTGATTTTGCTTTCCGAAGCTTAGTGACCCATGGTCAGCTGTGGTTCAGAAATATTAAGTGGAAAGTTCCAGAAAAAAATAATTTTCAGATTGCATCTTGACAGAAACTTGCACCATCTAGCTCTGTCCTATTCAGGATATGAATCATAATTTTTGCAATCATATTCAAGTTGTATGTGTGTTAGTCACGAAGGAGCTGTATTGGCTATCATACTGACTATCATATTTTAACACCTGTATTCAAGTGACCCCATTTTGCTTAATAATGGTCCCAAAGTGAAGAATGGTAATGATGGTATTTCTATTAAAACATAATGTTATAATTATGTTTAATATCATAGTTATTAATCTTTTATTTTGCTCAATAAATTTTATCATAGATTTGGGTATTAGGAAATAATATTGTTTATACAGAGTTCAGACTACCCAAAATTTCAGGCTTGTATTGTTCCATTGACCATCTATTTTCTACTATAAGCCAACTGCTAGTTTATGAGTAGTTTGGGAGAGAAGAGGTACACTAGTGGTAACAGATGAATGAATACTTGAATGAATGCATTGCTATGAATTCAATTATTTTGTATTTCTCCGAGGATTAAGCTGCAATTTCCATGGAAGGTAGGGATTTTGAATGGATGCTCAGCCCCAGGAACAATAACTGAGTACATAGTAATTGTCTAGTAAATGTCAACTGAGTAAAAAGACTGGAATAAATAATTGGAGACAATAAAGTTGATGTGCTCACACTCATTTCCTAAAGGCACAAAGTGCATCTCACTTGTGGCACACAAGTAGTTCAAATATTTCAGTGTTTCTAAGGAGATAGCTAATGTAAAAATGCTTTCTCAGTGTTTCCTTTAATGGTAAAACAACTTCCTGAGTTACCTGCTATATTATTTCCATTTTATAGATAAGCAAATTAAGGCTCAGAGAACAAATAACTTCTACTTAAACTGAAGAATAGCATCTTTGATCATTAATGATATCTAATATTGTTAATATTAAATATATTGTTTCATCCCACCAAAGAATACTTACTGCAATTACAATTTTTCTAAATAAGATTCTATGTGTTATATACAATAGCAGCAATAGTAAGAATAAATGGTAAAATAGCATTCTTCTTGTTTCTTTCCTGTTCAGAGGGAAGTACTACTTTTTGGCAGAAACAGTAATTAGCAGAAGACTAAGTTATAAATGATCAAATATGACTCTCTCAGCTCCAAAGTACTTGTAGATAGTAAAATGTGTTTCAGCTTAAGGACAGAGAAATGGAGTGAGATAACCTTTTCTTAAAGGGTGTGCAAAAGGCCTAATAAAAAATTTCAGTGATTTCTTTCATGTAGAGATAATATTATGCTATTCCTTTGGGAAATTTGGGTCTCTTTTGGAGGCAGAAGTTTGCCTTTCTTAACTTTGCAGGGGGCCTGGCTTCCAGGAGCAGCCTGCTTTAAAAGATGACCCCTACCTCCAGCTTTAAGTAGACCTGGCATTTGTCTCTTTCTGGGCTCAATGACAGGCAGATGGAGCTTGATTTTAAACCGGCCTGCTGTGCTTGGGCATGAGGCTTTCAGACAAGAATCTTGATTAACAGTAAATGTTAATTGAAGCAGTGAATTATTAACATGCTTTTCAATAAATGATAAATGCAGTTGTCTTTTTACCCCCTGTGAAATCATAAAACTTTCCAAGAAATGGCTAGCTTTGTCTAAAGGAAACAGGAAGAGATGACTGCAATTGATGGTATTTGTGGTGACCTGCTTTTGGTCTGTGGCCAGGCTGGGGGCGGGCTGGGGAGCGATAACACTTTTTCTTTTGGAATTCCAAATCACTTCAACCAAACAATAAAAGCATTTTCCCATAAATTCAGAACTCTCTTCAAATGATCTCACCCAGCCTCCTAGTTTTAGTTTGTTCCAATAGTGGATAACTCCCAGTCCTTACCTAAAACTCAGATTTTCCTCTGAGCCCCAATTCACAAATACAATTGTTATTGGACAGTTGCATTTTAAGACCCATGAAATCTCCATCTCATGTGCATTGATCTAACAAATATTTAAGTTCCTACTACTTATCTGCAGTATCACTTTATTCTAGACACCAAGAAATAATAATGAAGAAAATACACATATCTCCTTGTGGAGTTTGCATTCTGGAAGGAAGGAGAGGAAATAAGGCAAACAAAGAGAAATATGGGAGTGACAAGCATTAGAGATGGTGATGATAGTAACAGGGGTTACATAGGGTGCTCAGTGAGCATGTTATCTGAAAGGAGAATTAGAAGAAATATCGGTAGGATCTAAGATTTTTTAACATAAAAATCAAAGTATAAAATCTACCATAATTTATTTTTCTCTCCAAATTTTCCCCTTATCCTGTGTTTGAAATCTTAGGGAGTTTTGCAGTCACTAGCATCACATATATGGCATTGCCTTCTTCTCCCACTCCGATGTTATTAAAACGAAGCCTCTTTTCCTCTATCTTGAATTCCTGGCTGCCCCAAGCAAGGAATTACACCTTCACAGAGGTATCAGGTAGAACCTCTGCCCCTTGTTTACCTCTCATCAGAATATCCATATAGGGCTTGTGAGATGGATTGTTATGGTTTGTGTCTAGTTGTCCCCCCAAAGCCTCACACATGGAAACTTCATGGGACAGCTTCTGGAATTTGTGTAGGTGTGGGTGCTGCACCTTCCCTGGGGCAAGTAATCTGCAATTCAGTGTAAGGAGAGGAGAAAGGCTAGCTAGCTGGCTCACTCCTTTTGTTCTCTTGCTCTATGCCACTGCTGTGAATGGCTTCTCTATGCCATGTACCACTCTGTCTTGAAGCCAGCTTAGTATGTAATAAAACTTCCACTAACAGTGAGCTAAATAAACCTTTCCTTCCTGCATTTTAGACATTGAGTATTTTGTCCCATCAATGAGAGAAAAGTCTCTCAGACAGAATTTGATACCAGGTGACTACCTGACCATATGGATCACAAGCTTTTGGGAATGGCTTATGGGAAGAGATAGGAAAGGTTTGGAGATGTTGCCTACAATAAAAGTGTTGAACAGCTTCATTTGTTCTGGTATGGGAGATTCTGGTCAGAGCTCAGAAGACCAGAAGGCTGATAGAAATCCTGTTTGTAAAGACGAAGCTGGGGAGGTTTCTTCTGGGAAGAAAGACTTCATTGGTTGTTGGACTCTTATGTATGTTATGGCTTGGCAGAAAGTCTGTCTGAATTTTTTATTTTTTTTTCTTTTTTTAAATGTATTTTAGTACAAGATCTTACAGGGTCTCACTACACAGATCAGACTTGTAGTGATCCTCCTGTTTTCAGGCTCACAAGTGCTAGGATTAGAGGCAGGCACCAGCACACCCAGTCTCAACTGCTCTCTCAGCACACCCCAGGGGTGGGGCCAGCACACCATGCCAGGAAATTGAACCTTGGTCCCTGCACCTGCCTAACAGGTGTTTAGCCTGCTGAGCTATCTGGCCAGCCCTTCCTCTGCATTTTGCTCATTCCAGAGACTTAGCCTGAGATTGAGATTAAGCATGGCAGACTGATTAATCTGGGAAAAGAAATTTCAAAGGAGTCAAATATTGAGGTAGTGGCATGGCTATTGTTGGCGGATTTTAGTCAGAATTATGTTAAGAATCAAGAGCAAAGAACCCAGCAGGCTGATTTATAATGTGATTTTGACCAGAAAGGAAGTGCCAGGAAGGCTGTGGACTGCAGAGATAGAGCTGAAGAATCTCCATTGCTGGGAAGGAACAACAGAATGGAAAGGATGGCCTGAGGGCATCCCTGGAGGTGGCAGGTCTCCACCTGCTCCAATCTTCAGATATCCCTTTGTAGCCTCAGAATTGAAAGGGTGAGGACTTTGCCTTGAGGGGAAAACCACAGAGCCCCATGTTCTAGAATGGAGGTGGAGGCTGCACTAGCCACCAGCATGGAAAATTTATTCATTGGGATCAGGGTCAGAGTGCTCAGTGACCCCTGTTGGGACTTTGGCAACTCTTGGAGATGGAATAAAATGTCTTTTACATAAAGGGGTGTGCATGAGTCTTTGAGGGTCCAGGGACACAATGTTATGGTTTGTGTCTACTTGTCCTCCCAAAACCTCACGCATGAGGGACTTCATGGGGTGGCTTCTGCAGTCTGTGATTGATTATTGTGGGTGTGGGTGCTGCACTTGCCCTGGGGCAGGTCATTTGCATTACAGTGTAAGGAGGGAAGAGAGGCTAGCTAGCTGGTTAAGCTGATGTCATTCCTTTTGCTGTCTTGCTCTTTACTGCAGCCACAAATGGCTGCTCTCTTCCATGTACCTCTCTGCCTTGAAACCAGCTTAGTATGAACTGAAACCTCCACTAATTGTGAGATAAATAAACCTTTCTTCAGTGTTCAGGAAATATTAAATAGGCTAACAAATTTCTGCTATCATTTCCAGGCCAATTTTTAGTACATTATTTTGATAATACAGTTATACTTTAGTATTTCCCCAAAGAATACCAATTCATTATTTTTCTAGTGTTTGTCATGTCATATGTGCTTCTCTTTTCATAATATATCTGTATCTATATCTATATATCTATACATATACACTAGGTATATAAATGCAATTAATATATATCTTTCCCATGTCCACTTGACTGGTAGAGTAGTGAAATATCAGAGAGCAATGTATTTGGTAGTAGGAAATGGTCTTAGGAATCAGACTTTCATATCATTACTTAATCATTCTCTCCACAGCCTTCTCTATAAAAATAAGATATTACCATCCCTCACAGAAGAACCATTTTGAAGATTAGAGTGAACACATATATCATGCCTAGTAGACATACAGAAAGCCCTCAGTAACTGTTAGTCATAGTAATTCGTAGCTCTCATGCTTGGATTCTTAGCCAATGAATGCAAATGCAGTTTCCTATACTTGCAGTTGAAATGATCTTCATTGATCTGCTTTTTTTTTTGTTATTATTGTTTTGCTTTCTCTTGTTTTGTTTTTGTTTTCTGTGGTATTTCTCCCTTCTGTTATTAATTTGATTTCATGCACAATTTTGACCCTTTGGGCTATCACAAGCTGTGCAAAGAGTACTGCAAGAACCACAAAATTGTAAAGGAAAATTGTCATGCTGGTTGTTAAATACAAAGTTTATGGCAGAACAAGACAACAGAGGTAAATATCAGTAGAAATTGGTGGAAATTCTTTGACATTTTAAGGGATATTGTAAACGTACCACAGACCAACAGTTGTTCCACAGACCTGGGGGAACTATTGACAGTAGCAGAGAGACTCTATGGTAACAACTCCAATATGCATTTATGTTAACACTCACTTCTGAGAAAATATTTCCTGTATTAAAAGGAATATGCATAATCTTCTTTTAAATACATACTATTGCTTTCATTACTCTTTCCTTTATTGTCTGTCTCCTACATCTCCAAAGATCACTGGAATCTGACATTTCATTGTTTGTCCTGAAAACTCTCCTGTTAAAAAAACTGACAAATTTCAGTCCTTGAAATGCTTACTGGAGAAAACAGCAGTGCAGGCTCCTTCTGTCCAGCAGTGTTAACCTTTTGATGTGAGAACTCTGTGTATTAGGAAAGAACTTAAGCCTCTCTGGCACACTCCCCTTCAGACTACTCTACCCCAGAGAGTGACTTTCTGTTTTCATATCCCATTGAACTGTTAAGATTTTTCATTCTTTCCTTTTCTAAAAACAAAAGCCTTCTTTTTGATCTTGTTACTAATTATTCTTTTACATTTTTTGCAATGTACACTGAAGCTTGTAGTCTATGTTATAAGCACTTAAGATTCAGAATATAAGGGACATTACTGTCAATGAGTATTCACTGTAGTGGAAGAAAAGGGAATACAACTTCAATAGTAGGTTATTCAGACTTTAACACAAGCACCTGAAGGCAGGAGGTGCCTCTATTTTAATAGGTTTATTGAGATATAATGTACAAACATGTAATTCTCCCATTTAAAGTATTCAATGACTGGCCCTTGGTGGATTCATAAATAGGTATACATATTGCCATGCTTAACTTTAGAATATTAATTTCCCAAGACCCCTATACACTTTAGCCATCACTCCAACCTTCCAGGCTTCCCAGATCAAGAGAATAGAGGCCGGGGAGATGGCTCAGTGGAGCAAGCACTTCCCTGGCAAGCGCAAGGGCCTGACTTCAATCCCCAG
>NW_004524910.1:557110-561247 GCF_000260255.1 Octodon degus
GGGCTCCCGGAACTCGGCAGAAAATCCTACTCGGCGGGCGGGGTGGGGGAGGCACTGCGGAGTGTTGGGGGTGGCCCAAGGAGCTGGGAGAGGGTCCGGCCCACTCTGCACCTCAGCTGGGACTGGTCCCACCGGTGCAGGGTAGCAGGAAGCTCTCCGCACACTTAAAGGACCTGGGCTAGGACTCCTTTGTCATCTTTAGAATGATGCCTTTTTGACATGAATTATACAAATTGGAAATAGGCTTTTATTTGCCCTTCTTGCCTTCAAATATGTCATAGAATGTATAAAAAAATAGTGATCAGGGTCATGAGGTATCTTATTTCTCTTTTGCCTTCTGATTTCTTTTTTGACATTTTGTAGTTTAGGACACTGATAAGAGCAAAATTTTTCTTAATGAAACATGTACTTAATTATGAAATACTTAATTATGAAATGGAACATGATTATAAAATATTTTATGCTTCACATATTACTTTATGACAAGGACTATTATCAAACACAAAACTTGACTATTTATAGTTTTCTCTGTTTTAGAAAAATTAAGTCAGGCCTGGTCAAATAGCTCAGGGATCTAAGCACCTGCCTGTCAAGCACAAGGACCCAGGTTCCATCCCTGGTACCACATGCTTTTTTGCAGTCCTGGGATCCTGGGAGTGCTGTGCTGGCCACCAAAGCCAGGCATTGTGGCACATGCCTGTAATTGCAGCACCAGGGAAGCTGAGACAGGAAGAGTACAATGAGTTTGAGCTGTATAGTGAGACCCTCTACCAAATAAATAAATAAATCTTTTTAAAATTAAGTATTCCATATTTGCTGAACTTTTCTTCAATGACAAGTGTCATAGTTTTATTTGTTTTTCTTGTTGCTGAGACAAAATACCCAATACCCAAAGTTAAAGGAGGAAAATTTAGTTGGATCAGAGTTTCAGTCTTTAGTTGGCTTGCTTGAAGGCCAAGGGGCACATGACCGAGGGGCAGTGCAGAGGAGAAATAGTTCATTGCAGGTTAGAGACAGCAAAAGCAGGAGAGCAGGCTTTATGGTGTGTCTCTGCCCCTAATAGCTTACCCAGGCTGCTTAGGGTTAATAGTCCTCAAACCCTTAGTTATAGTATTCTTCACCTTAGCATTGCAGCATGAGTGAATCCTAGCATCACACACACTAGATCTAGCCACCTCTGAAAAAGCCCCACCTATGGCTGCATGAGGCTTGGAAGGGGCATTTAGACATAGTGATAACAGTCATTAATTATATCATCTAGCATGTATTGTTTTTAAAGATGTTTGTTTGTTTGTTTTGTACTGGGGAATCAAACTCATGACCTTGCCCTTACCAGGCAGGCACTTAAGCCTCTGAGCTACCTCCTGGTGATGTTTTTAAAGTTTTTTTGATGGATACACAGAACTGTACATATCTATGGAGTATAGTGTAGTAATTCCATACAAGTATACAGTGCATAATAATCAAATAAGGGGACTGGCTAGATGACTCAGAGGACTAAGTGTCTACTTAGGCAAGTGCAGGGGCCTTGGTTCGATTCTGGCACCACATGCCACGGCAGCCCCACCCTGTCCCTGGTCATGCTGAGCCAGCCAGAATCAGGGTGTGGTGGTACACATCTGCAATCCCAGTTCTGGGAAGGCTGAAAACAGGGTGATCACTACCAGTCTGAACTGGAGCTGCATCATGAGACCCTGTAACAACCAAATACATACAAAAAAGGAAAAAGAAAATCAAGAAAGAGTAATTAGCATTCCCTCTCCCTTAAACATTCAGCATTTCTTTGCATAGCCTCATAGATATTCTTGAGAAAATAAATTCAGTTTCTTAAAAAAATAGATAAATTCAGTTTCTTCTTTGAGGAAAAAGTGTGTTTTATTAATGAAATAAATTCAAGATAGAGGGTGAACATTTTTAGAATGATTTTTGGAAACATTTCCATTATTTGATTTTCCTGTCTGAAAATGATATTTGTTACCAATACAGCACTCTTATTTGCATACCTTAAAATTGTGAAAAGTTTGCCAACATCGAGACACATTGTGAAGGGCTTATTCAGTTTTAAACTCATCTGTTGAAAATACATAAATGCAGTCTTCTTACTGGTTTCCAAGACCAAGATATTTTTATTCCAAATATGTATGAAAGACTTGGATGATGAAGACCAAAAAGTGGTGTTCATGATTTAGTAAGTGTCTCTGATCAGACATACTCCCTTTAAAAACTTATGTCATTTGAATCTGTATATTATTGTGAGATATAATTTTAATTTATGATGCTCATTACAACTAAGGATTTAAATACATGAAATCTAAAAGCAAATTGTTTTTTATTTTATTTTTTAATTTTTTTTCCTTACAGAAAGTTTTTAGCTTTAATTGAACTTGCAAACAAAAAAAGCTGTCATTTCAAAATGAAAACAAAATCCCAGATCATAGGTGTTTACAGTGATTACATATCTAAGCAACATATATACATATTCAGTTGTAAGATGTTAAATTTGACCTTAATTTTTTTTTGTGGTACTGGGGATTGAACTCAGGACCCTGTGCTTGCCAGGCAAGTGCTTATTCTACTGAGCTATCTTCCCGGCTTAAAACCAAATTATTGACTCACATAAAATGTCAAAATGTAAAAATACATGTTATTTTTGCTAAAATTATTACATTTTGTAATATTAACTTCTATAAATATTAATGTAGCATTAAAATATTTTTATAAGAGAAAAATGAAGAAAAGAAAATACTTAGAAATCTTTATTTCATCTTTATTTTGGGAGGATACAATTAACACATTATACAATTCATTCATGCAATAATTTTAAGCATATTTCAATAAAGCATGTACAATTGCAATTATATTTAATTTAGAACATTTTTATTGTCCCAGAAAGAAACTGCATGCTAGTAAGCAGTCATTCTTATCTGTCCACAAAATGCTCTGTCCTAAGCAGTCCCTTACTTATTGTCTCTACAGATTTCTCTCTTTTGAATGTTTTATTTAAATGGAACCATATAGTATATGATTTTTTGCTACTAGCTTCATTTAAATAACATAATGTTTTCATAGTTGATCCATGTTGTAATATGCATCAATATTTCATTCTTTTTAATGCCTAATTATTATGGATATTCTATATTTTGTGTCTCCATTTTTCCTTTGGTAGATATGTGAGATGTTTCCATATTTTGGCTATTGTGAATATTGAGCATTCATATATAAGGTTTTTATCACATCAATTTCCAATTTGGTTATCATATACTTAGAAGTTGAATGGTATCATATGGCAATTTTATGGCTTTAACTAATGCCAAGATCATTTTAAAATTCTATCTGCAGTGAACAGCAATTAATATACATCCTTCTTATTATCTTTACTTTCTATTTTCTCTTTCTTTTCACTTATTTTGTATATTTTTATCTGCCTTAGTCAGGATTTTACTAGAGAAACAGATAACAGCACAAGACATACAAATGTATGACAAATTAAAAGATTGGGATTCGTGATGGTCAGACAGGGAGCTGGATGAGGAACTGTGTGTTTTGGAAGCTGAAGAGTCCCATCCAAGATCTGGAGCTCACTGCAGTGTTCCATGCACACCTGAATCAGGAGGCTGATGAATCTGTGACAGAAGGCTGAAGAGTCTGCCTTGGAAGGATGAAGTCTGTGCTACAAGCCAGGAGGCAACAGCCAATCTGAAAGCAAAGACAAGCTCCTCCAAAGAACAGATGTCTCTTTCCTTTTATTGTATCCCAGTGAGTAGGAAGTGAAAATCTCATTGCTTGATTTTTTTTCTTCATGTATTTGGTACAGGGTCTCAATATGGACTCATAGAGATCCTCCTGTTTCAGGCTCCCCAGAGCTGTAATTACAGATGTGCACCACCATGCCCAGTTTCAGTGACCAGCTTGGCTTGCCCTGGGCTGGGACCCACATGGCATATGGTACGGGGATTGAATCTAGGTCCTTGTGCTTGCTTAGACAGGTGCTTAGACTGCTGAGCCATTTCTGCAACCCATCTCATCACTTTCATTCACGTGTGTGTGTGTGTGTGTGTGTGTGTGAGAGAGAGAGAGAGAGAGAGAGAGAGAGAGAGAGAGAGAGAACAAGTAATTCAAAGCCTTCACAATGAGCCA
>NW_004524910.1:561502-564254 GCF_000260255.1 Octodon degus
AAAGAAAGAAAGAAAGAAAAAGAAAAGAGAATCACTAATTTACTTTCATTATCTTTGTATATGTATTTCCTATTTTTAACATTTCACTTAGAATCATCTAGCATGAGGTGTGATCAAAATATACACATGTTTACATTTAAAATAATTACTACAGTAAAAGACATTTTGCCTTTAATCTCCCTTGAAATATTATCCTTCCCTTTGAATACTCACCCAACCAATTTTGCCACTTTCTGAAGCAGTTATAAAAGACTTCTTTTATGAATGTCTTTATGAGGTGTGCTCAAAAACATGGTGAATGCGGCTGCTGAGTGTCATGCAGTGGGTAGAAGGGCTTTACAGCACATTACTGCATCCTCATCATTTGGCTCTGTGCAACGTCTGGTTCCTCCTCAAAGCCAAAATGATTAAGGAAGGTAAACATTTTGAATCAACTCAGAACACTGAAGCAGCCATGGAAGCATGATTAAATATATTCACTATAAAGGACTTCTTGAAGTGCTTCTAAAACTGGCATGGACAATGGACTAAAGTGTGGTGGAAGCAAGGGAAAATGTTTTGAGGGACATTAATAGCAATGTGTTTTTTACACATTTTTGTAATATGTTTATTTTAAAAATCCACTGAAGTTTTCAATCACACCTCATTCAGCACTTTGTAGTCTAGCTTCTTTCACTTGTGTTTTCAGAATTTATCCATGTGATAGCATGTAAAATAATTTTTTTTATTTTTTTAAGTATAGGGATCAAACACAGGATCTTTTTAAAAAAATTATTGAGAAACAAATAGCAATGAGACAGTTTCAAAACAGGTTAGTAGGACAGTTAGAATAATTAACACATTTCATATTGTTGTCTTCCTAGTAGTTATTCATAGTACAAGATGCAGACATGATATCCTGTCCAAACACTATTAGTACAAATCTTTCTTCTCATTAAATTAAGAGAAAGTAGCTGTATATCTATCCTAACTATTTTGTATATACAGATATGGAATTAAACCCAGGATCTTTAAACTACTTCCTTAATCCTTTTTATTGCTTATTTTGAAACAAGATCTTGGCAAGTCACTAAGTTTCCCTAAATGGGCTTAACATTGAGATCATGCTTCCTCAGCCTTCTAGAGTGCTGGGATTACAGGCATGTACTTGACACCTAGTTTACTTCAATTCCTTTGAATGGCAAGTAGTATTTTATTGTACAGAGATAAAACATTTTATCTATTTTAGTACAATAAACATTTAAGTTGTTTCTACATTTGGGCTATTATTAGTAAAATTGCAATAAACATTTATGTGCAAGTTTTTGTGCTGGCATAAATTTTCTGTCCTTCTTGGGAAATGTCTAGGAGTAAAACTGCTGATCTCATGGAAATTCTGTTTACCTGTTCGAGAAGGTGCTAGACTGTTTCTGAATTTGCCGCACCATTTTACATTCTGACCAACAAGATAGAAAATTTTAGTTTCTCCATATCCTTGCCCCTTTATTATTATCTGTCTTTTGATTAGACCCATTCTGGTGAATGTGAGGTGGAAACTCATTGTGGTAGGAGCTGTTTTCAACTGAATGTGCTATTTCCTGTATCTGACAGGTAGTAGCTATCTTAAATTTTAGAACTGAGGAAGAGGAAAAAGACATACAGGCAGGAGGAAATGAAAATACAAAGGCAAAGAAAATAGTTCATATTCTGTGAATGGTTGTAAACTTAATATGAAGAAGCAGTGCTCTGTGTGGAACATGGCAGGAGATGAAACTGGAGATATAGTCAGTTAGTTAGCAAACATTGAATGCTATCATATGATGGGCAGTGTTTCTCTCACTGGCGTACAACAATGAGAAAGATGAAGTCTCTGTCTACAAGGAAGATTGAGAGTAGAAAATATAAAATAAGTCAGAAAGGTTGGGGTTTTTTTTGTTGTTGTTTTGCTTTTTTTTTTTTTTTTTTTTTTTTTTTTTTTTGCAGAACTGGGAATTGAACTCAGGCCCTTGTACTTGCCAGGGAAATGCTTATTCCACTGAGCCATCTCCCTGGCCCCTCAGAAAGTTTTATGAGTAAAAAGATTGTTTGAAGAAAACTACATAGTCTTACATGTAAAGGGTAATTTAGGAGTTAAGATCAAGTTAGGTGAAGTGGGAGAGAAGGTAGTATTTAAACAGAGACCTGAGTGGTCAATAATCTGACAAATAGAATTCCATGAATTATGTACATTGTCATTCCAGCTACTTAGAGGCTGAGGCATGAGAATCACTTTGACCCAGTAGTTCTAAGCCAGGCTGGGCAGCATAAAGAAATCCTATCTCAAAAAATTAGTCAGGTATATGAAGCACTAGTCATCTAAGAATCTCCAATCAGAGGAAATGGAAAATGCAAAGATTCTGAGACAGAAATACATTGAACTATTAAGTCAAGAGAAAGACAGCTTGAAGCAAAACACATAGATTTAAAATTAAGAGATTGATCCTTTCACATAAAAATCTGTTAATGCACAGCCCCAGGTGTGGTTAATTCAGCAGTGCAATAAAGATATCAGAGACCTAGGTACTTCCCATTTTCCTACTTTGTCATCTTTATTTTTTTCAACAAATAATACACTGCATATATTCTTCTTAGTGGTTAATTGCTGTACAAGAAGTGGACTTGTGATCCTATTTGCAAACACCATTAGAACAAATCATTCTATTCATTAAGAGAATGCAACTATATATCTATCCTAACCACTTGGAATACACAGATACAAAATGGACATTCATTG
>NW_004524910.1:572889-580949 GCF_000260255.1 Octodon degus
ACAAGTAATTCAAAGCCTTCACAATGAGCCACATCCCTAGTCTTTGTTAAGTTTTTAACTTTGAGACAGGTTCTCACTAAGTTACTAAATTTCATTCACGTGTGTGTGTGTGTGTGTGTGTGAGAGAGAGAGAGAGAGAGAGAGAGAGAGAGAGAGAGAGAGAACAAGTAATTCAAAGCCTTCACAATGAGCCACATCCCTAGTCTTTGTTAAGTTTTTAACTTTGAGACAGGTTCTCACTAAGTTACTAAATTTCATAGGATAGGCTCAGACTTTAAATTCTCCTGCCTTAGCCTCCTTAGAGTGCTGAGATTCCAAGTGTGTGCCACCACAGCCAGCTTGCTTGTAATTCTACAATGACTGATCATATTGAGCATATATTGTGCTTATTGGTTATTTGTCTATCCTTTCATTTGAAAGTCTATCATTTATCATTTTTTTTAAATTTGGGTTTTCTTTTTGTTATTTTGTTGTGAGAGTTTTTGTGTATTCTATGTACTAGATTCTTTTCCAATATATTATTTACCATTTTCCCATTCTATAGGTTGTTTTTCCCAATCTTTATGGTATTATTTGAACTATGCTTTTAATAATATTTATTTGTTATAAGGTCTCCCTAGCTGCTTAGATTCACAGTGATACTACTGTCTTAGCCTCCTCAGCACTAGGATTATGGCATGCACTACCACACCCTGTTTTGGGACTGGCACATGATGCCCAGGGTTCTGAAGCTTTCTCAGCGTGCAGTATTGGGGGTTGATCTCAGATCCTTGCACTTGCCAGGCAGGTGCTTAGACCACAGAGCTGTCTTCCCATCCCTTTATGGTATTATTTAATGCATAGGAGTATTCTGTTTTAATGAGCCCACTTTATTATTTATTGTATTGCTTATGCTCTTGGTGTTACATATAAGAAATAATTTGATAATCCAAATCCAATTATGAAAACTCACCTTTTTAATTTCTTTAAATGTTTCATTGTGTAAACTCCCTTAGCTTTTATTCATTTTAAGTTAGTTTTTAATAAATTATATGATATAAAGTTCAGTTTAATTCTTTTCTTGTGGTTAAGCTAGTTGTCTCAGTATTTTCTGTTAAGATTATTATTTCCTCATTGTATGGTTTTATCATCCTGATAAACATTAGTTAACTCAGAGGCTTACTTCTGGGCTTTCAATTGCATCTCATTGATCCTCATGTCAATACCTACCACTTTGATTTGTACTGCATTTTGAAAGCAGGAAGAGTGAATCCTTTTGCTTTGTTCATCATTGTGCATATTGGCTAGACTATCTGAAAAGGCTATATATACTACATGATTTCACTCATGTGGTATTATGGAAAAGGCAAAACTATAGAAAGAGTAATTGTTAGAGATAAAAGATATAAGGGTATTGAGTAAGTAAAATACAGGAAATTATTTTAGAGTAGTTAAACTTATTCCATATGACATTGTAATGATGGATACATGACACTATATTTTTACCAAACTCATAGAGCTTTGGAAAAATAGAGTAAACCTTCCTAATGTATGCCAGTTCAAAAACCAAACAGGAAATAAGGAATCTCAATAGCATTCAGGCTCTGGCTGTACAATCTAATTGTATTGCAATCGTGGTACATGAAACAGACTTGCTGAGTGAAGTGGGGAAGTCGCAGGAAAAGAGACTGACATAAATAATTTTGAAAATGAAATCTAAGCCAGTAAAGCAAAGGAATATGTACTTAATTAATACTTTGTTTTGTAAAGGGGTACAGATCATTTGAAACCACTATATGTATAGACTGGTACAGATCAATTAGGTAAATGGACGGATGGCAGATTGCAGAAGTCAGGTTTCCTACTGTTGAAATGGGAGGTTACAGATAAATGAGGATAGATGTCTAGGATGATCCATATGGTAATGGGTTAAGGTTGTGGACATCAGTACAAACACATTTAGCTTCACATAGATACAGATGATTATGTATAAAATATTTATAAATATGTGTGTATTCAGATATGAATATGCAGACATACTTTTCCTTACTGTCATTGTAAGTAACTTAGAGGCAACAGTACCCCAGTAGCAATGAGCATATATAGCATCAGATTTTAATTTCTCCAACACAAAGGAACAAAATTTCTTCAGAAAAATGAGTGCTTCTAGGACTGGAGGTGGAAATATACAAAAGGAATTTTGAGCATCTTGTAGTGCCAGGAACTCCACCATATATGCA
The DNA here is from genome assembly GCF_000260255.1 of Octodon degus. Classification (NCBI taxonomy): domain Eukaryota; kingdom Metazoa; phylum Chordata; class Mammalia; order Rodentia; family Octodontidae; genus Octodon; species Octodon degus. The sequence goes on from NW_004524910.1 coordinate 575,109, forward strand.
CATCAGAGAAACAAAAGCCAAATGAAGTGCCCAGTGGTGAAAGATATAACAATTTGAGCCACAAAATAAAAGTGTTAGACTATAAACCAAAGTACAAAATAAAGATTTTTTTTTTTTTTGTAGTGGTTCCAGGAATTGAACTCAGGACCTTGCACTTGCCAGACAAGCACTTATTCCACTGAGCTATCTCCCCATCCCCAAAATAAATATCTGAGTTCATACTAATATAAATAAGTAATTAAATGCATAAACAAATGATAAAAGAGGATCAAATGTCTCCTTAGAAATATTACAAATAATTACAAGGTGTACATTCTCTGTCTTTAAGGAGATGGAACATAATATTTCAACCCAAGAGTGTGGCCTTTACATAGTGACTTCATTCCCAAGAACATAGTATAGCAAAGGGAAAAAAATCATAAGAGATTTTATAGTACAGGAAGGTTTCCAGGAACCATCTAAGAATTTTGGTGGACTCTGAGCAGCCTGCAGGATTCTAGTAAGTTCTTCCTTAGATCCAGTGCACAGGTGCAGAGCATCTGTGCTGGTGCTGGTCCAAACTATTAAGAAATTGGAGAATTGTGAGTGGCCTGCAAGATGCAGGAGACCTGTGATCTGTGGGTCCATCCCAAGAAGATATGGAGATGTCCTGGAACCATTTAAGAAATTTGGTGGATTCTGGGCAGCTTGCAGGACTCTGGTAAGCTCCGACATTTCTTCAGTCCCCAGAATGCAGGCGTGGATCTTCTGCTGGCACCAATCCAAACTTTTAAGAACTTAGGAGAACTGAGTGGCCTGCAGGATGCAAGAGGGCTTCTATCTCTGGACCAAGTGTGAACAGGTGTGGAGCTTTCCTGTTGCCATTTATGAAATTGACTGACTCTGAGCAGCTTGTGGAATTCTGAGTGATTACTAGGAGCTTCAAAAATGCCAAAATGGAGAGAGCTTCTGGCTAACCTGCACCGGCGGGACCTGCTGGACCTAGCACAGGCACAGCATGGGTGAGACCCTCTTCCACCCCATTGGGACACCCCCAACACTCTGCAGCATCCCCCACCCAGCCCACCACGTGAGAATTTCTGCTGCATTCTAGGGACCCCCAGATCCAGTCCTAGCCCAGGCCTGGTGAGTGTGTGGGAGAGCTTCCAGGTACCCTGCACCAGTGGGACCTGCCGGTCCTAACCCAGGTGCAGCATAGGTGAGACCCTCTTTCACACCCTTGGGACAACCCCCACCACTCAACCGCACCCTCCCACCCACCTAGTAGGAATTTCTGCCACATTCCTGGAACCCTCAGATCCAGTCCTAGCTCACTCCTGGTAAGTGTGTGGGAGAGCTTCTGGCTACCCTGCACTGGCGGGACATGCTGGTCCCAGCCCAGGTGCAGCGTAGGTGAGACCCTCTTCCGCCCACTTGGGGTGCCCCCCCAACACTCTGCAACACCCCGGCACCCCGCTCACAGAGTGAGAATTTCTGCCACATTCTAGGGACACCCAGATCCAGTCCTAGCCTAGGCCCAGTGAGTGTATGGGAGAGCTGCCTCTCCCCCTTCTCCACCTTGTCCCCTCCAGACTCAGCTCAGGCCTGGCATACAGACCTGGGGTGAAACCTGTTGCAACCCAAAAATCAAAAACTGGACTGAACTTAAAAGCACTTTATTTAGCTGAGCTCAGCAGCAGCATGTACTCTTGTCTCCAAGTATGTGCACACCAAGGTGGGGAGAGACAAGGGTTTTTAAAGCTGAAAACCACAAAGGGGGGGGGGGACTTGAGCACAAGGGAATGCAGCACAGAGGTGGGAAACAGGTTACATTCTTTTAACATGTGGTTACAGTTTTTAGGAACAAATAATTCTTATGGCATGGTGTTGATCACAGGATGTCACAAAAAGGTATCGAGATAATTTTTGGAACAGAGTTAACCTTAAAACAGAGAGTTATTACCTTAAGATATGGGACTGATCACAAGAAATACTGTGAACAGGGACTTGTCCTTGGAACATAAAGTTATCTTAGGATATGAGACTGATCACAGGAAAGTTTGTGTAGACTGCTTTTAGCAATCTGTGGCTCAGAACTAAAGGAATATTTTGAATGTTAACAAAACTGTGTTCAGAAGCCAGACAACCTGCTTGAGCCACAAAAATGAAGTCTAAGTTGTCAGCTTATGCCAGACAGTCCTGGTTAATAAAGATACAGTGGAAACATACAGAGGTGTATAATAGAATGGCTATTCTGGTTATAAAATGGAGTCAATCACATAGGTTATAACAGAAACATATATATTTTGTATAATAAAATAGATGATTTTGTATAACAAAATAGCTGATTTTGTATAACAGAATAGCTGATCTAGTTACAAAAATGGAGATGGTTACATAGGTTATAACAAAACCCTGCAGCTGCAATCCCTGCAAAGAGAGTAGGGGACAGAACAACCCAGCTAGTCCAGGAGCAGAATATCTTGCCAGAGGGGCACAAAAGGCTCACTCCTAAGGGCAGCAGCAGGAAGGAGCTGAGCACAGCAGCCAGACCCAAGCCAGGCACAGCTGGGTAAATCCAAACATTATAGATCTGCATCTGATCTTCAGTAGGTACTAAGGTTATAACTGCACCAAAGCTCTACAACAAAGGTTGGAAGACAGTGCTACAAAAAAATGCCAATGAGAAGAAGCAAAATGCAATCTCAGAACCAAATCCCACCCATAACAAGTGTAGAGGACAATGACACAGGGCAAATTGGAAATCACACAGCTGAAATCAATGAATCAATTGCTTCTGAAATAAACAGCTGCAGAAAGGTATAGAAGAGCTCAGATTGGAAATGAAAAAAGAAATCCCTGAATTAATAACATCTGTAGTAAAGAATCAAATGCAGAAACATATGGAGGAAACCCAATGCCCACCCAGAACAAGTGCAGAGGACACTAGCACAGCTCAAATGTATGAATTAATAGCATTGAAAGTAAATAAGCAACAGAAGAAAGTCATAGAGAAACTCAGAGCAGAATTCCTTTCTACTAGCTCAACTCAAATGTACGAATTAATAGCGTTGAAAGTAAACAAGCAGAAAGTTATAGAGGAACTCAGAGTAGAATTTTCTGAAATAAGAAAAGAATTCTCAGAACTCATATCATCTGAAGTAAAGAATCAATTACAGAAACATAGGGAGGAAACCCAATCTGAAAAAAAAAAACCACTGCAGTAAAAGAATTAATAACTGCTTCTAAAGAAAACATTCATAAAAAAATAGAGGATTTAGAAAAATGACAGATTCCTTGAATGAGCAATACAGGAAAGGAATAGATCACATGAAGCAGAGTCAAAGAGATATAGAGGAAATTAAAATCTCAATCACAAGCTGGTAAAGCCATTTAACTGGAAGTGAAGACAGAGTTTCAGATCTTGAAGATGCTGGTGCAACAACTGAAAAGGTAAGAAAGGATCTCTTAGAAACAACTAGGATGCAGGAAAACTAATTCAACACCTACAAGATGATGCAAATATGAGCAATGTGAGACATAATAGGCATCAATGAGAAAGAAAGAGTCAATAAAAATGACATTTAAAAATATATGGGCAGAAGTGATAGCAGAAAACTTCCCAAATAAGAGGAAACAATCTGACATTCAGGTAACCGAAGCATACAGAACTCCAAGTAACCTCAACCCAATTAAAAACACAACAAGACATATAATAGTCAAGATCCCAGAAATTCAGCACAAGAATAATATACTGAAAGCTCCTAGAAAAAACAAGCAGATCACATTCAAAGGAAAACTCATCAGAATTATGGCCGACTTCTCATCACAAACCATGAAGGCAAGAAGAGCATGGAGCAGAGTACTTCAAGTCCTCTATGAAAACAAATTCCAGTCCAGACTACTACTATTCCCTACAAAACTCTCTTTCAAGTTTGATGGAGAAGTGAAATACTTTAATGACAAACAAAAACTAATGAATTTCAAGAAGACAAAGCCAACCCTATGCAGGCTACTGAAAGATGTTCTAGAGAGGGACCAAAATGATCAGAACTCTATGATTGAGACAGAAGCAACCTACTAAATACAGCAAGCAATTAAACACAGGAGAAAAAGGAGAAATGACAACAGGTAAATAAGATGTCAATCTTAAGTCAATACATCACAATTCTAACCATCAATGTAAATGGACTCAATTCACCAATTTAGAGAAATAGACTTGGACAGTGGAGTAGGAAATAAATCCAACAATATGCTGTACACAATATTACATGCTCGAGCACCTCAGAAAAAAGTAGGAGTAGCAATCCTATTCTCAGATAGTCTCAACTTCAAACCAAGATGATCAAGTGAAATAAAGAAGGCCACTATATAGTGGTTAGAGGAAAAATTAAGAGGAAGGGGTAGCATTCATAAATATGTATGAACCAAACACAGGAGCACCCAATTTTATAAAACAAATCATAATGGACATGAAAAATCTAATATCCAAGACCACAATCTTAACAGGAGACCTTAATACTCCCTTATCCCAAAAAGATAGGTCAAGCAGACAAAAACTTAGCAAAGTAATAAAAGAATTGAACCAGAGCATGAAAAAAATGGACCTGATGAACATATACAGAGTGTTCCACCCAAACACAGCTGAATACACATTTTTCTCAGCTGCACATGGGTCATTTTCTATAATCGACCACATACTGGTCATATGTCATGCAGAAATTATCCCATGCATATTCTCTAACCAGAGTGCAATGAAACTGGAAATAAATGACAAGAGAAACCAGAAAAAAACCCCTAAACACATGGAAATTAAACGACACTCTACTTAGCAACTAATGAGTTGCCGATGAAATTAAAAAAGAAATTCAACAATATCTACAATTCAATGAAAATTCTAGTACAAGTTATCTGAATTTATGGGATACGATGAAAGCAGTTCTCAGAGGAAAATTCATAGCTATAAACACACATTAGGAAAACGGAATGCGAACAAATAAATATCCTAATACTGCACCTTCAACAACTAGAAAAGGAAGAGCAAACCAAAGCCAGAGACCAGAGAAGGGAAGAAATCATAAAGATCAGAACAGAAATTAATTAAATCAAGATGAAGAGAACAATTCAAAGAATTAAAAAGCAAAAAGGTGGTTCTTTGAAAGAATAAATTAAATCAATAGGGCCCTAGCTAACCTCATCAAAAAGAGGAAATAAAAAATTCAAATACAAGCAATAAGGAATGAAAAAGGTGTAATTACCACAGACCAAGTGGAAATTCAGAAGATTATCAATAGTTAATTTGAGAATCTTTACTCTCTCAGAATAGAAGATACAGAAGAAATGGACAGATTCCTAGAAGTGTACAAATTACCACTACTGAATCGACAAGATCTAAATATTCTCAATAGCCCAATAACAGCCAATGAATTATGAGATGTAATAAAAAACATACCCACAAATAAAAGTCCAGGTCCGGATGGATTCACAGCTGAATTCTACAAGACAGAAGACGTTGTCCCTATACTCCTCAAACTCTTCCATGAAATTGAAAAGGAAGCAATCCTCCCAAAATCATTCCTGCAGGTTAGTATTATGCTAATACCAAAACCAGGGAAAGATGCAACTAAGAAAGAGAATGACAGGCCAAACTCCCTCATGAACATAGATGCCAAAATTGTAGCAAATATAATACAGCAAATTATCAAGATCATACAGCATGACCAGGTAGGATTCATCCCAGGGATGCAAAGATGGTTCAGTATTCAAAAATCTATAAATGTAGTACACTCTCGTAAAACAAAAACTAAAAACCACATGATCATCTCCATTGATGCACAAAAGGCTTTTGACAAAGTCCAACAC
>NW_004524910.1:582049-582561 GCF_000260255.1 Octodon degus
AAAACTCAAACTTGACCCTGGTCTATCACCATGCACTAAACTAACGTCAAAATGGATTAAAGATCTAAATGTTAAAACAGAGACACTAAATCTCCTAGAATAGAAAGTAGGAAGAACTCTTGAAGACATAGGGGTAGGCAGAGAGTTTCATGAACAGAAATCAAATCACATGGGAAAGAATTGAAAGAATTAACAACTGGGACCTGCTCTTATTGAGAAGTTTTTTCACTTCAAAAGAAATTACCTACAAAGTGAAAAAATAAATCAAAAATTTGGAAAAAATCATGACAAATTAGTACTCAGACAAAGGTCTGCTCTCTAGAATTTATGAAGAACTAAAAAGCACTAGGACCCCAAAATTTAAAGACCCAATCCAGAAATGGGCATCTGAGATGAACACATGCTTCTCAGAGGATTAAATTAAAGAAGCGAATAAATATATGAAAAAATGCTCCACATCACTAACCATCCATGAAATGCAAATTAAAACAACATTGAGATATCATCTCACC
>NW_004524910.1:584171-594264 GCF_000260255.1 Octodon degus
TAATGGTGTTTGTAAATAGGATATCATGTTTGCATCTTGCACGGCAATTAACCACTAGGAAGAATGTATGCAATGTGTTATTTATTGAAACTGTCCTACCACTTTGATTTGAAACTGTCTCGTTGCTGTTTGTTTCTCAACAAAATTATGGGCGAAAAATGATATCAGCACTTCACTCTTGCCAAGCAGGCACTATTCCACTTGAGTTTTATCCCTCACCCCTGGGTATCTTCCTGAAGATGTTAAAGCGAGCATATTGCAGTGGGTACCTTCACACTCATGTTTATAGCAGCACAAATCACAACAGCTGTTGAATGTAGCTTATATGTCTATCAGTAAACAAATGCGTGAAGAAAACGTGGTACATGGAAACAATAGAATACTACTCAACAATAAGTAAGAACATTCATTTTGTGGGAAAGTAAATGTACTTTGACATTATAATGTTAGGTGAAATAAATCAGGTACAGAAGGTTTCTTTCATATGAGAAATCCAAAGAATGACTTACTTAAGAGCATACTGAAAGGAGAGGAGAGAGAAAAGGGGAACTAAAAAGGATTATGATGTGACATGGATGTACATGTAATGACTCCCCAAGATAAATGTATTCCTTATGTATAATAAACATATATTAATAAAAAAGAAAAAAATGCCAAAATGCAGGAGGAAAAGGCAATCTCAATCCTCTAGCCCGCCCAGAACAACTCTAGGAGACAAAGACATACATGAACTTTTAAATCACACACTTGAAATCTCTGAAATTTTAGCAACTAGTGTTAATCCAAAAGTCCATCAAGCTATAGAAGAAATAAGAGCACAAATAATCTCTTGCGTCCAAAAAGAAAGGGCAACAACCTTGAAAGAATTGCTCAGCACAAGTATAGAAGACATAGATAGAAAAATAGAATAGAATACAAAAATTATGGATACACTGAATGAACAATACAGGAAAGAATTTGCATGAAACAAATTTGAACATATATGCAGGAAATTAAGAATCCATTGAAAGCTGGTAAAATGGCTTGGATGAAACTAAAGATAGTCTTTAGACCTCAAAATGAGCATTGTAGCTAGTGAACATGAAATAAAAGATCTCTTAAAACTAACAAGGAACCAGGAAACAACAATTCAGCATCTATAAGATGATGCAAAGAAAAATAATAGAAGACTATTTGCACAAGTACTAGCCATAAATTCCCAAACATGAGAAAAGAACCTGACATACAGCTAAGCAAGTCATATAGAACACAAGAGAGCCAAAATCATGATAAATCTACACCTAGACACATAATAATCAAGATCTTAGAAAGTCAGCAAAAGAATAGAATATTAAATGCTGCTAGAGAGAAGAAACAGAACACCTACAATGGAAAGCCCATCATAATCACAGCAGATTTCTCAACATAAACCATCAAATCAAGAAGAGCTTGGAGTGAAGTATTTCAGGTCCTGAAGGAAAATAACTTCCAACTCAGACTGATGTACTCTGCAAAACTATGTACTAAATTCAATGGATAAATAATGATAAAGAACAATTGAAGAAATTCATGACCACCAAACAAATGCTACTGTTTTGGTAGCATTTTTTGTAGTCTTTTTGTCAAGACTATTGACAGATATTCTAGAAAGAGACAAAAGTGATCACAACTTCAAGAGCAACAAAAAGGAACAACCAAACAGAGCAAGCAATTAAAAAGAGGAAAAAAAGTACAGAACCTATAACAGGAAAGTAACATGACAAAGATAAGCAAATATGTATCAGTTATAAACATCAATGTAAATGGCCACAATTCACTAATGTAAAAAAGAAAACAGGTTAGCAGAGTGGATTAAGAAACAAAATCCAATAATATATTGCATACAAAAAACACATTTAACTCAAAAATTCAAAGACTAAAACTCAAAGGATGGAAAATAATCCACCAGGCAACAGGAATTCAGAAAAAATCAGGGATAGCCATCCTTGTTGCTGACAGTATCAACTTCAAAACAAAAACTGCTAGAGGAAGAAATAATAGTAAATATATATGCACCCAGTGTGGGAGCACCCACCTACTTAAGACAAATTTTAACAGACATGAAAGATCAAATAAGAGACCCAGTCCTAGAACAGGTCCTGTGAGTGTGTGGAGAGCTTCCTGCTACCCTGCGCTGGCAGGACCAGTCCCAGCTCAGTCACAGCGTGAGCCTGACCCTCTCCCACGACCTTGGGCCGCCCCCCACAACTCCGCAGCATCTCCCCGCCTCGCCTGCCGAGTAGGAATTTTGCAGTGTTCCGGGAACCCCCGGACCCAGTCTTAGCCAAGGTCCAGTGAGTGTGTGGGAGAGCTTCCTCTTCCCCCTACTTAACCTTGCCCGCTCCAGGCACAGCTGAGGGCTGGCATAAGTGCCTGAGGTGTAACCCTGCAGCTGCAATCCCTGCAGAGAGTGTAGAGGATAGATCCACCCAGCTAGTCCAGGAGCAGAACATCTTGCCACAGGGCACAACATATTCACCCTCAAGGGCAGGAGCGGGAAGGAGCTGAGCACAGCAGCCAGACCTAAGCCAGACTCAGCTGGATAAGTCCAAACTTTATAGAGCTGCACCTGAACTTCAGTACGTGCAAAGGTTATAACTACAGCTTGAGGACCTGAGTTAAATCCCCAGTTCTGAAAAAAAAAGGAAAAGAAAAGGAAACATTACAAAGAAATCCCTTCTAACTTCTTTAATTTTTCAGATCAGCAAACAGAGTTTTGTAAAAAGTGTGCAGAGTGTTTCTCCAAGGAAGTCCATTTCTTGCTGGAAAATATTACCACTTTATAGTTCCATATCATTAATATCTTCTTGAATGAGGAGCTAGATCATTCAAATTCATGATAATTTGTAAGAATAGAGTCCCTTTTCTTTCAGATTGAACATATTGTTTCATATAGAATTCATGACTGTCTTCAAAGGTGTAATTGCTGTTGGTTTTTTAAATTAAATGATATACTGAGATGGGTGTAATGTGGAGGATGACCCATGAATTCAAGGTAGTGTGCTATTTCTGAAATAAGATTTGACATGTTGAAGGAGTAGATGGGAGTTTGGAACATAGTCAGTGAGAGGATGATTGTGGGAAGTGAGGTTTGATCTAGAGAGGGTTCTAGGGCAGGAAGTACAGCCACTTTGGAGACTCCTGAAGCCATGGTTAGCACAGTAGATTTTTCTCTGAGGAGCAAGGTAATTTATTTGTCCCTCCCATCATTCATTCTTCCCAAGGGAAGGAAAAAGGGCCAGAATCTCTCTTTGCCCAAACTTAGGTGGACACTTTTAAGTACTCTTCCAAAGCAGATCTTGCATTTGGATTTCCATGTTTTTGCATTGCCCGATCTTAGCAAGAATCCTGCCAAGCTCGGTTTAGACATTATCCTCCATCTTGTACAGCTGATTATTATGGATACCTGGTGGGGTTTCTCATTGTTCATCATCTTTCAGGTCTCTTGTCATCCTTATCTGTCTTCAGCAAGGATTTATTAGGTAGAATTAGCCAGAATCTTCCCTTTTCCTGATAGTTTCTCTTAATAGTTTTCTGTCCACCTGTTTCCACATCCCTGCACCTTCATGAAGCACCGTCATTGTTCATTGCTTTATTTGGAGTTTGAATTCCCAGTTTTCCTTGTTTCATTTGAAATTGAAAAAATGTCTTTACCCTGATACAAAATCCTATCAAGTAGTTTGTGTAGCACTATGTAAAGTCTGCCTTGCTATTTTAATAAGTGTCATGTGTTTTTCTCTAACAGGAGAATCCCCACTAAACTCAAGGTAAACCCTCCCTCTAGACTCCAAACTTCACATATTGTTTGTTTCATGAATTGTCTTCACTGCTACATTGGCTCTTATTATTTAGCTATTAGTGTGTTGAAACTTTGTCCACGTTTTTAAATTATGTGGTTTTTTCATCTTAAAGGTATTTTTCCTTAACTATCACTTTATTGGTTAGCTGATATTTTATTTTCTTCCACCCCTTCATAACTAAATGCCTTAAAAGAAGGAATTTTCCCTTTTCTATTTCATCTTCTATTCATACGAATTATCATAGTCTGTTTTCTACAGTAGTTAGCCCACCAAAATAATTGTTAACTTCACAAACCATCAAATGACCAAATTCAGTAACCCATTTTAGTCCTTTTCACTCTTTTACCCCATTTGGTCTACATTGAGATGCTCTGTCTTCCCCAAACTATTTTCTCTTTCTCATATTTCTGTTACATTTTTGGTGATTTCTATTTCTCTATGTGACTGTATGTTTTCTTACTAACCGACTTCCTCTTTTTAGATTCATTTATATATTAAACATTTAATTTGAATAATCTCATTCTCTAATAGCTTTAATACATACATACTAACCTATAAACTTCTAAAAAGTCTTTAGTTTTAATGTATTCTTTTTTCTTTATTTTTAGGGAAGGGTAGACAAGGTGTTCAGGGTCTTACTACTACATCAGATTTGTAGTGATTCTCCTGTTTACAGCCTCCCAAGTGCCGGGATTACAGGCGCATGCCACCACACCCAGTCTCAATCACCATCTGAGTGCCCCAGGGGTGGGGCCATTATGGCAGCCTGGGGATTGAACCTGTGGCCCCTGTGCCTGTTTGCAGGCACTTTAATCCACTGAGCTATTTGGCCAGCCCTTTTAATGTATTCTTGAGTTAAAATATGTATATATATTTATTTGACATTTTTACATTGATCTCTCATAAATGTCAGAAGTTCAACATATTCCAAACCGTAATGTTTTCTTTGCATTTATATCCACAACTCAGGTCTTAACACCATTATTATCCACCTAATAAAGCTAGTAAAGCTATGTAAATTATCCTATTTTCCTGCATCTTGCCTCTAATGTAAAGCATTATGAATTCTTTTTGTTAATCACACTCAAACCTGTCATTTCATCTCAATTTCTACTACACACAATTTTCCTGCCTAAATTCAGATTATTATTCTTTATAGGTTACATTATTAAGCCAGATGGTTAGTGCTTCTTCCTTTACACTTTAGTTTCATGATTATAATTATAAAAGTCTTAATCCAGACCATAAAGATTTTTGTTTACTTACATATTTATCTATACAACCATAAAAGGGAAACTTTAAAAATATTAGTATGTGTTTGTGATACATAATGAATATATTCATAATGGAAAATGAGTACATATACACATCATGTCTTGATTCTTATTTCCTTCTTGTGTCTCCATTCCAAATTCCCTTCCCAATTTCACAATAGGAAAAATTTAAAATATATTAATCATTTCTATAAATCCAAAAGTAACTGACACTGGCAATAGTCTTATTTAAAATAAAATAGTATTTGTCTCTTTTAAAAGCAAACAAGTGAAGTGTTGCATGTAAACTGTCAAAGTGAAGCAGGCCTGGATAGTAATAAGAGCTGTAAAAATACATTTTATTTAAAAAGTATTACAATGGGGAATAGAGATCTCAGTTTGGAACTTGGCTCAATTCCAAATTCAAGAAAGACAGTTGGGAATTTATAACCAACAAATAGAATGAAGGGGTGAGTGGATGGGAGATTACTGAGGAAATATCAATGGTAGGAGAATTCTTGCTACAATGAGATTGATTTCTGGCTGAGAGAAGGTCAGCATAATTAGATATCAGGAGCAGGAATGAGGAACTTGATCTGATATTGAGATTGAACACATATCAAGGGTGAGGTGCTCTGAACACTTGATTAATGGGATTATTGTTAAAACAGTTGTATAGGCCCCAAAAGGATGGGCTCCAAACCTGAGGTTTTGTTAAAAGAACTCAGAGGACCTTAACTAAAATTTGGTCAGGAAGAGAGTGCTTAGCAATATAGCATTTTTCTAAGTAATGTGTTGTATGTATATATTTGATAAATTACTCATAAAATAAACTTGAACTTCAGAAGAATGAAAGTTAGTAATAGGCTCATATCAAACACATATTGGCTTAGGCTATCTTTTAAAGAATATTAGCCACACCTCTTATTATCTTTTCTTTTAAAATAAATCCTGTTAGCATCTTCCTGGTTTGTAAGAAAAATTGCAAACTCATCGTCTTAACATATAAAAGCTATTAAAATCTTTGCTTTCAACATCTTTCCATAATCTCCTGCGTTTCATCAACAGGTTATGTGAATTATAGATATGCCAGACTATATGTGTTCTTTCTTTTATATATGATATTTTCAGGGCTGGCCAGATAGCTCAGCAGACTAAAGCACCTGCTTAGGCAGAGTGCAGGGGCTGGGGTTTATTTGATCCCTGGAGTGCCATGCTGGCTCTGCCCTTGGTGTGCAGAGATGGCAATTGAGACTGGGTGTGGTGGTGCATACTTGTAATCCCAACACTTGGGAGGCTGAAAACAGGAGAATCATTGAGTCAGATCTACAGAGTGAGACCCTGTGAACCCTGTACTAAATACAAAAAATAAAATAAAATACAAAAATATATATGATACTTTCTTATATATAGTCCTTCTTAAATCTAAGACTTTATTCAAGATGTTTCCTTTTATAGGGATCTGTTGATCTTTCAGTAGTGCCTCAGAGACAACAGTGAGAGGATTCAGAGAATAAAGACAAGAGATAATAACTGAGGTCAGGTGGTATACCAAGTCTGATAGACAGAAACCCCCAGAACAACAGTAGGAGTATTTACTTATACCTTTGAAAGTTACAAGACACAATGTTGTCTGTTGACTAATAGCCCACAGTGTCCAGGCAGGTTGTTTTTCTCAAGACTGAGGTGACTCGACTGCTTTAGGAAATGAGGCCTCATCCTGACCTCCCACATGTGATCAATTTCCAGCTTTAGTGGCCCGAACACATCTCCCTTTTTTGTTTTGTTGTGGGGATGATGGGTGTTCCCTTACACTTGGAGAAGTTGTACTTGAAGAACTCTTTAGAAGACATTTTCATTCTTGAGGCCAATCCAAGGATTTTGGTACCTCTATATAGAAATTTAATCTAATATTATCCAGTAGTCCTTAACAGTAATGAGTTATCAGTACATTTGCAAATTGTTAGAAGTTGTTAATAATTTGAAACTTTTCCAGTTCAGCATCTTATTATGGTATTACATAATACATCTCTGGTTCCACTTTTTTTCTGGACAGCAAAGACCAACTTAAAGCAAGGCTTGTGTAAATAAAAATTTAACTTTTTGCTATCTAACAAAGTCAGTTAACGCTCTTCAGGATTTACCTTAGAACTATATATAGCACTTCTTAGATTTTCTGTCAGTGTCAACCATCTGGATGAGTCATGGTCATTGCTTGACCGTGTTGCTTTCTATGAAAGCTTAGGAGATTTTTTTTCTCTAGGTGACTCTCCTTAGGCACATTATACTTTGGCAATCACTTTGCTCTGTGGTCTCATAATATCCTTGATCCAAAAATCAGGGACTCAACTGAATTATAGGATGTTACAGCAGAGGTTTTCTTATGTCTGGAGTCCTCACTGGCCTCAGAGGACTAGATCCAAAATATTAGCTATCCTTTTAGCCCATATATCTCACTAACTTTTGGTCTGCAAACTTTGTTGTTAAGCATCCATAAGAGAAGCTTAATGGCATTACCCTGTAACTGAGGCAGTAAGCTTAACATTACTATCTTTTCTGAATATCAAACATCTTAGACATAAAATGGAACCATTATTTTTTAACCATGAATGTTCTAATATTTAAATCCCTACAGAATGTTAAAAGGAAACAATTAAATATTTTTACACAGAAATTTTGAAACAAAAATCATATATAACATTGTAGCATGACAATTTTGTGACATACTTAAGTTTCTATTTTAACATAACATAAACCTTTTAACTAATCATCTTATAATACATAAGAAGCTTTTACCTAATCTGTTATCCTTTAATGGAATATGCAAGAAAAGTCTTATCACAATAAACAATCTTTTGCTTTACACATTGGAAGAGCTTTACATCTTGAATCATAAATACATTTAACATACCATGAGATTCACACTGAATTGCTATATACATGTGAAAACCTTTGTTTCTTAATTCAGCTTTATACCAAACACATCATTTAGGAGAAAACTTTATTGTAATTGTTTTTGAAAACTGTATGTTTTACAGTGACTAAATTATTGGGAGTGTCTTCCAAGAGACTATGGAGATTATTGGGGGCTTCTTATTAATGAAGGAAAATTGGCTATCCCTCTATCCACCAATTGGAATCTTGTCCAATAATCTCTCCCTACTCTAAGGAATTTTTATTTCATTAGCTTAAAATTTTTGATGAACTGTTAATCTTCGTATTACTTAGACCTATTGGTAACTCAAGAAAAAGCATGCTTTTAAGTGTATATCCCAAAGCTCATATAAAAAAAAAAACAAAAAACAGGTATTCACCAGAACCAGCCCAGCCCAGGCCCAGCGAGGGGTTGGGAGAGCTTCCGGCTTCCCTGCACCCACGAGACCCCTCCAGACCAACACTTAGGCACCCGCATGAGTGAGACCCTCTACCACGCCATCAGGACCCCTGCAACCTTCTGGAGCCCCTGCCCCCAAGGGGCATGTGAATGAGAAATTCCGCAGCTCTCTCAGGACCCCCAGATCCAGCCCAAGCCCAGAACCAGCTAGTGTGTGGGAGAGCTTCTGTGCTTCTCTGTGCTCCCTGGGCCAGGGACACAACAGAGGGGCACCACAGATTCATTGTTGTGCCAGAGGGGCACAAAAGGTTCACTTCCAAGGGCTGCAGCAGCAAGGAGCTGAACATAATAGCTACACCCAGACCAGGCATAACTGGATAAACTCAAACTTAATAGATCTGCACCCGAATTTCAGTAGGTGCTAAGGTTATAAATGCATCAAAGCTCTACACCAAAGGTCAGAGGTCAGTGCTATAGGAAATGATAAAGACAAGGAGAAAAATGCAATCTCAGGCCTTGAGCCACCCATAACAAGGGCAGAGGAAACTAGCTCAGCTGAAATGAATGAATTAACAGCGTTAGAAGTATAGAAACAAAAGCAGAAAATTATAGAGGAACTCAGAGCAAAATTAATTCCTGAAATGAAAAAAGAAATATCTGAATTCATAGATTCTAAAATAAGCTGATACAGAAACATATGGGGGAAACCCTGTGCCCACCCAGAACAAGTACAGAAGACACTAGCTCAGCAGTAATGTATGAATCAATAGCATCACAACTAAGGAAACAACAGCAGAAATGTAGAGAGGAACTCAGAGCAGAATTAATTTCTAAAATAAAAAAGAAATCTTTGAATTTATACCATATGAAGTAAAGAATCAAAACCAGAAACTTATGGAGGAAACCCAATCTGAAAAAAGCTATGCAGTTAAAGAATTAATAACTGCATATAAAAAAGACATTGATTAAAAAAAATAGGAGATGAGAAAAATGATGGATTCCTTGAATGAGCAATACAGAAAAGAAAGAGATCACATAAAGCAGAGTCAAAGAGATAGAGAGGAACTTAAAATCTCAATCACAAGCCTACAAAACTGTTTGAGTGAAAATGAAGACAGTTTCAAGTCTTGAAGACATTGGTGCAGCTAGTGAAAAGGTAAGAAAGGATCTCTTAAAAACAACTAGGATGCAGGAAAAAATAATCCATCACCTGCAAGACGATGAAAAGATGAACAATGTGAGACTAATAAATATCAATGAGAAAGATGGAGTCAATACAAAGATATAAAAAAATGGGCAGAAGTAATAGCAGATAACTTCCTAAATATGAGGAAACAATCTGACATTGTAACCAAAGAATACAGAATGCCAAATAACTTCAACCCAATTAAAAACACACAGAAACATACAGTAGTCAAGATCCCAGAAATCCAGGACAAGAATGATATACTGAAAGCTGCTAGAGAAAAGAAGCAGATCATATTCAAAGGAAAACCCATCAGAATTACAGACAACTTCTCTTCACAAACCATGAAGGCAAGAAGAGCATGGAGCAAAGTACTTCAAGTCCTCTATGAAAACAAATTCCAGCCCAGACTACTATACCCTGAAAAACTCTCTTTCAAGTTTGATGGAGAAGTAAAATACTTCCATGACAAAGAACAAATAAAGAATTCCAGGATGACAAA
>NW_004524910.1:595093-596202 GCF_000260255.1 Octodon degus
TGGGGATCGAACTAGAGCAACCGGAGGCTGAAAGCTTTGTGGAAGCAGTCACTTAAAGACCTTATAAAACAAATCTTAATGGGCATGAAAAATCTAATATCCAAGACCACAGTCTTAACAGGAGACATTAATACCTGCTTATTCCAAAAAGATAGGTCAACCAGACAAAAAAAAAAAAAAAAAAAATAGCAAAGAAGTAGCAGAACTGAATCAGAGCTTGGAACAAATGGACTCAGTTCACAGTATGGAGTGTTCCACCAAACGACAGCTGAAAACACATTCTTTTAAGCTGCACATAGGTCATTTTCTAAAATAGACTACATACTAGTCCATAGGTCATGCTTAAGCATATGCAAGAAAATAGAAAATATCCCATGCATATTATCTGACCACAGTGCAATTAAACTGGAAATAAATGACAAAAGAAACCAGAAAAAACTCCTAAATACATGGAAATTAAACAACACCATATTTAGCAATCAATAGGTCACAGATGAAATTAAACAAGAAACTCAACAATATCTAAAATTCAATGAAAATTCAACTACAACTTATTAGAATTTATAGTACGCATTGAAAGCAGTTCTCAGTGGAAAATTCATAGCTGTGAACTCACACATTAGGAAAACAGAACAGGAACAAATAAATACCCTAATGCGGCACCTCTGACATCTAGGAAAGGAAGAGCAAACCAAACCCAAAGCCCAAAGATGGGAAGAAATCATAAAGATTACAGCAGAATTAATTCAATTGAGATGGAGAAAACAGTTCAAAAAATTAACAAATCAAAAAGCTTGTTCTTTGAAAGACTAAATAAAATCAATAAGCCCCTAGTTAACCTCATCAAAAAGAGGGAAAAAAATACAAATACAAGCAAAAAGGAATGAAAAGGGTGTAATTCCCACAGACGCAGTGGACATTCAGAAGACTCTTAGTAAGCAGTTTATGAACAAAAATCAAATCGCACGGGAAACAGTTGAAAGAATTAACAACTGGGACCTGCTCTTACTGAGAAGTTTTTGCACATCAAAAGAAATTACCAACAAAGTGAAAAGATAGCACACAAATTTGGAAAAAATTATGACAAATAAGTACTCAGACAAAGGTCT
>NW_004524910.1:596924-597844 GCF_000260255.1 Octodon degus
ATAAGAACTCAAAAGAAGAAATACAAATAGAAAGGTATAATAGAAGTAAAAGGAAAGCAGGAACTTGAGGACTAACTAAGTAAGAGAGGGAACGGAGAAGAGCTAGGAAACATGACAGTGACAAGTCATACAGTTATATGTAGAAGATGGGCAAGGCAATCATCCTGCGAATCTCCAGAAGATTTTTGAATCTAGCAGTTAATTGGAAAGATTTTCACCCTGAATAACTATATATACTTGATACCTTGGACTAAGCAACTGCACAGAATATGGTAATCTGTAATAGTAGTTTCATGGTTGGAGTGCCTGTTATTTGGGTCTTCTGAATATGGGCTGCTTGTCATGACATGCCAGTTGCTGCTGTGCTGTCTCTTGGGTAGAAGAAGGGGGTGGTGAATGAAGCAAGAGACAAGGAATATTGTGGGACTGTCCTGCTTCAAGGTTGTATATGGTTAGATTTTTGGACTTATATGTAAACATAAGAATTATATAATTCTTTATGCCTATTTTTTAAAATATATTTTAATTTTTAGATGTTTTTCATCATATTCTGTAGGGACTTACAGTTCAACATACCAATAATTGATGAAAAATACCTGTTTCATGTTATGCCTAAGATGTTTGATATTCACACAGATAGTGAGGTTAAGTTTAACAGCCTACATTGTGTGGTAATAACAATAAGCTTGTCTTCTTGAAGGTTAACAACCTAAGTTTGCAGACCAAAATCAGAGAAAAAGAAGGGCTACAAGGAAAGCCAACATTTTGGCCCTAGCCTTTCAAGGTCAATTAAGACTCAGGACATATGAAAACTTGTACTGTAACGTCATGTAATTCGGCAGTGTCCCAAATTTTCTAATCAAGGAAATTATGGGGCCAAAGAGGAAAGTGATTGAGGATGTAGAGTGTGCCTAAGGAGA